>NC_143051.1:10302500-10305000 GCF_057628025.1 Oncorhynchus mykiss | reverse complement strand
AATTGTCTCAAGGCTTAAAAATCCTTCTATAACCGGTCTCCTCCCCTTCATCTACACTAATCGAAGTGGATTTAACAAGTGACATCAATAAGGGGTCATCGACTGACCAGGTGAATCCCGGTGAAAGCTACGACATGGAAAGAGCAGGTGTTCCTAATATTGTGTACACTCAGTGTATGTGTGTTTCTGTCTGACAGCTGATTTGTTAAATAGCAGCACTGACTGCCCACCAGCCAGCCCCCTTTGCCCAGTACATAACAACAGCAGGCTTTCATAGTCCAGGGTGTAGGCAGGAGATATGAAGTGAGGGAATGAGATAGGAATTTTTACCATGACTGTGACCAAGCCACCTACAACAAACACTGCCTCTATCAAACAGACAAACAGTCTTTGTTGGTGTAGGCTGCAGATCCATTCTTAGTGGTGTCTCAATTGTCTTTGGGTGCTGACCGTCTCATATTCACTGTGTCATTCACATTCAATTGTCTGCTTCAGAGGCCCTGTTTATACCTGGTTCTAACATGTGTCCTTTGTACTGATCTTGTTCACATTCTGATTGTGCCCATATTTGTAGACAGGTGTAGATGATTAAAAGACACCCCTCCTGACCGCCTCCGGGGGTAGTCAGGAACGCCTTGTGTCTGGATATCTTATAAAGGTGTAGATGATTAAAAGACACCCCTCCTGACCGCCTCCGGGGGTAGTCAGGAACGCCTTGTGTCTGGATATCTTATAAAGGTGTAGATGATTAAAAGACACCCCTCCTGACCGCCTCCGGGGGTAGTCAGGAACGCCTTGTGTCTGGATATCTTATAAAGGTGTAGACGGATCTGGACGGTGAAACCATTTTATACATCCTGATCCAGTCCTCCAAAATCACTACTGACTTATAGCATCAACATGTGTCTTAATATAAATAAATAAATATTATTTCTGAAAGAATATCTGTCAAATCATTTGCATACAGGGAGAGACCAGGACATCTAGTCACAATATGGACACGGTGAACTGATAAAAGACACATTTGAATAATATCAAATCTGGGCACCAATCAGAATGTGGACAAGATCATGACACAGGACAAATGTTAGCGGCAGGTATAAACGAGGCCTTGAGTCACACTGTTTCAGACACCCATATGGGTTAGATCTAGACTCACTTCAATAGTCTGGTTCATACATCAACCCCCAGCAGGCCGAGGGCCCTAATGAACCCCCAGCAGGCTGAGGGCCCTAATGAAGTGTTCATACATAAACCCCCAGCAGGCTGAGGGCCCTAATGAACCCCCAGCAGGCTGAGGGCCCTAATGAAGTGTTCATACATAAACCCCCAGCAGGCTGAGGGCCCTAATGAAGTGTTCATACATAAACCCCCAGCAGGCCGAGGGCCCTAATGAAGTGTTCATACATAAACCCCCAGCAGGCTGAGGGCCCTAATGAAGTGTTCATACATCAACCCCCAGCAGGCTGAGGGCCCTAATGAACCCCCAGCAGGCTGAGGGCCCTAATGAAGTGTTCATACATAAACCCCCAGCAGGCTGAGGGCCCTAATGAACCCCCAGCAGGCTGAGGGCCCTAATGAAGTGTTCATACATAAACCCCCAGCAGGCTGAGGGCCCTAATGAAGTGTTCATACATAAACCCCCAGCAGGCCGAGGGCCCTAATGAAGTGTTCATACATAAACCCCCAGCAGGCCGAGGGCCCTAATGAAGTGTTCATACATAAACCCCCAGCAGGCTGAGGGCCCTAATGAAGTGTTCATACATCAACCCCCAGCAGGCTGAGGGCCCTAATGAAGTGTTCATACATAAACCCCCAGCAGGCCGAGGGCCCTAATGAAGTGTTCATACATAAACCCCCAGCAGGCTGAGGGCCCTAATGAAGTGTTCATACATAAACACCCAGCAGGCTGAGGGCCCTAATGAAGTGTTCATACATAAACCCCCAGCAGGCTGAGGGCCCTAATGAAGTGTTCATACATCAACCCCCAGCAGGCTGAGGGCCCTAATGAAGTGTTCATACATCAACCCCCAGCAGGCTGAGGGCCCTAATGAAGTCATCACCCAGCCTCTCTCCCCGTCCTCTAGAGCCCAAACCCAGCCTCTCTCTCCCTGTCCTCTATAGCCCAAACCCAGCCTCTCTCTCCCCGTCCTCTATAGCCCAAACCCAGCCTCTCTCCCCATCCTCTATAGCCCAAACCCAGCCTCTCTCTCCCCGTCCTCTATAGCCCAAACCCAGCCTCTCTCGCCCCGTGCTCTATAGCCCAAACCCAGCCTCTCTCTCACCGTCCAAAACCCAGCCTCTCTCGCCCCGTGCTCTATAGCCCAAACCCAGCCTCTCTCTCCCCGTCCTCTATAGCCCAAACCCAGCCTCTCTCGCCCCGTGCTCTATACCCCAAACCCAGCCTCTCTCTCCCCGTCCTCTATACCCCAAACCCAGCCTCTCTCTCCCCGTCCTCTATAGCCCAAACCCAGCCTCTCTCTCCCCGTCCTCTATAGCC
>NC_143051.1:10167500-10297500 GCF_057628025.1 Oncorhynchus mykiss | reverse complement strand
GCTAGATAGGACTGGGCTCACTGGGGGCTGCTAGCTAGATAGGACTGCTAGCTAGATAGGGTCTGCTAGCTAGATAGGACTGCTAGCTAGATAGGACTGCTAGCTAGATATGGACTGCTAGCTAGATAGGGGCTGCTAGCTAGATAGGGGCTGCTAGCTAGATAGGAGCTGCTAGATAGATAGGGTCTGCTAGATAGATAGGACTGCTAGCTATGACTGCTAGCTAGATAGAACTGCTAGATAGATAGGACTGCTAGCTATGACTGCTAGCTAGATAGAACTGCTAGATAGATAGGACTGCTAGCTATGACTGCTAGCTAGATAGGGTCTGCTAGATAGATAGGGTCTGCTAGATAGATAGGAGCTGCTAGATAGATAGGGGCTGCTAGATAGATAGGAGCTGCTAGATAGATAGGACTGCTAGCTATGACTGCTAGCTAGATAGAACTGCTAGATAGATAGGACTGCTAGCTATGACTGCTAGCTAGATAGGACTGCTAGCTAGATAGGAGCTGCTAGCTAGATAGGACTGGGCTCACTGGGGGCTGCTAGCTAGATAGGACTGCTAGCTAGATAGGACTGCTAGCTAGATAGCTAGATAGGGGCTGTAATCCTGCCACTCACGTGTTGAAGTTGGCATCTACATACTGTAGACTGGCCAGCTATGTAGACACAGTGGACCTAGGACACTCAGTCTCTGTCCGCTTGTACCCTTTCCCATCAAAGCGTAGACAGGTCAGCTCATATTTTTTTGTTGGCAGACACACACGCTAGTCATTTGTTGAATGACTGAAATGATGCTCTCTCATAGGCTGTTGCCAGGGTTGATGGACCAAGCCCCCCTGGGTGTCTGTGAATAGCTACTAGGAGCCAATCAGAGCAGCTGTAGGAGGTGGGCAGGGGCAGGGGGTGGCAGAGGACACACGCCAGATTAGAGAGGTTAAATAAAGGAGGGATTAAACACTTGAGACTCATCTCTCTCTCATCTACCCTACTCACAAGCAGCTGACAGGAAGGGACAGAGGGACTCTGTGTGTGTGTGTGTGTGTGTGTGTGTGTGTGTGTGTGTGTGTGTGTGTGTGTGTGTGTGTGTGTGTGTGTGTGTGTGTGTGTGTGTGTGTGTGTGTGATTTAGAGAGTGGGTGTGTGACAGAGTTATAAATAGATGCATGATGAAATACACATCTTAGAATCAACTGTTAAAAACTACCAGAACCTACTGGATTCTCCAATTACATTTAATGAACTACAGAACAAAATACAAACCCTCCAACACAAAAAGGCCTGTGGTGTTGATGGTATCCTACATGAAATGATAAAATATACAGACCACAAATTCCAATTGGCTGTACTAAAACACTTTAACATCATCCTCAGCTCTGATATCTTCCCCGAGCAGGGATTAAACACCTGACACACTCATCTCTCTATCTACCCTACTCACAACTAGCTGACAGAGAAACTGTGTGTGTGTGTGTGTGTGTGTGTGTGTGTGTGTGTGTGTGTGTGTGTGTGTGTGTGTGTGTGTGTGTGTGTGTGTGTGTGTGTGTGTGTGTGTGTGTGTGTGTGTGTGTGTGTGTGTGTGCGCGCGCGCGTGTGTGTGTGTAGCAGTGTGTGATCAGTCTGATTTAGAGGTGGTGTGACAGAGATATAAATAGAATCAATGTGACTTCTCCTCTGGCTTTAAAGTCCTTGAGTGTGTGTGTGTGTTCTCTTTAAAATGTTCCTCTCATGTAGCCTGTATAACCCCGGCCTGCCCAAAAGGGTTCTTTGGCCGTCCCCACAGGAGACACCTTTTTGGTTCCATGTAGAACTCTCTGCGAAAAGGGTTCTACATGGAACTCAAAAGGGTTCTACCTGTGTGTGTGTGTGTGTGTGTGTGTGTGTGTGTGTGTGTGTGTGTGTGTGTGTGTGTATGTGTGTGTGTGTGTACCTGTCTGGCCACTCTCCTGGCCTCCCAGTAAGGTTTGGAGTCTTCTACATCTCTGCCGATCCTCTTCACCTGCTCATCCAGCTTCACTGTGGCTTCCACCAGCACCGTGCGGAACCTCTGACGACAGTCCTACAGACAGACAGACACACACACACACACACACACACACACACACACACACACACACACACACACACACACACACACACACACACACACACACACACACACACACCCGTTAGTAAAACACCAACAAATCTCCAGGAACCTTATCTGTGTCACATTCTATCCTGTTCTATTGTCACCATGACAACAGACAGAGTGTTCATCTATACACAGTGTCATGTTATATTGTCACCGTGACAACAGACAGGGTGTTCGTCAGAGTGTATTGACACTGTATGAGTGTCTATGTAGCTATGTCTGTGCTGTTTTGTTTAGGAAGGTGTTTTCTCCTCTCCATCCCAATTCACAGAACTGAGATAGTCAGGCTTTTTCCTCAAAATCTGATTCACAAAGTTGGCACCACACACACACACACACACACACACACACACACACACACACACACAAGCATGACACACGACACACACACACACCCCCAGTCTGCAAACAGGAACATTACCCCTATGCTGTTACATATTCGTGGAAATATTACAGGGGAGAATCCCTTCTCTCGGTCCCTGCGTCACAATGTCTAAAATTAGGGGCTGAGAAATGTCTCTCTCCCTGTCAAAGAGGAGTGTGTGTGTGGCGCCAACTTTGTCAATCAGATTCATATAAAGTTACCACATGTCCCTGATTGTGATGGACAGTCCCACATTCCTGTAGGCTACTAATCTGTTCCTCGAAATCATCCCGTTGTCCCGAATTTGGGTATCTTAAATGTGGTCACCCTATATTTAAGGGCTGTAACACCTGCATCTTGTCCCCAGAAAGGGAGGGGGTAGGAAGAGAGGAGGAAAAATGGAGGGGAAAAGAGAGGGGGAGACATGGAGGGGAAAAGAGAGGGGGAGACATGGAGGGGAAAAGAGAGGGGGAGAGATGGAGGGGAAAAGAGAGATGGAGGGGGAGACATGGAGGGGAAAAGAGGGGGAGAGAGATGGAGGGGAAAAGAGAGGGGGAGACATGGAGGGGAAATGAGAGGGAGAGAGATGGAAGGGAAAAGAGAGGGGGAGACATGGAGGGGAAAAGAGAGGGGGAGACATGGAGGGGAAGGGCGAGGGGGAGAGATGGAGGGGAAAAGAGGGGGAGAGATGAAGGGGAAAAGAGGACTGGCCATCCCACATATGCTCTCTCTAATTCTCTCTTTCTTTCTCTCTCTCGGAGGACCTGAGCCCTAGGACCATGCCCCAGGAATACCTGACATGATGACTCTTTGCTGTCCCCAGTCCACCTGACTGTGCTGCTGCTCCAGTTTCAACTATTCTGCCTTATTATTATTCGACCATGCTGGTCATTTATGAACATTTGAACATCTTGACCATGTTTTGTTATAATCTCCACCCGGCACAGCCAGAAGAGGACTGGCCACCCCACATAGCCTGGTTCCTCTCTAGGTTTCTTCCTAGGTTTTGGCCTTTCTAGGGAGTTTTTCCTAGCCACCGTGCTTCTTCACCTGCATTGCTTGCTGTTTGGGGTTTTAGGCTGGGTTTCTGTACAGCACTTTGAGATATCAGCTGATGTACGAAGGGCTATATAAAATAAATTTGATTGAGATGGAGACATGGAGGGGAAAAGAGAGGGGGAGACATGGAGGGGAAGGGAGAGGGGGAGACATGGAGGGGAAAAGAGGGGGAGAGATGGAGGGGAAAAGAGAGGGGAGACATGGAGGGGAAAAGAGAGGGGGAGAGAAGAGAGGGGGAAGAGAGGGGGAGAAGGGGGCATTGAGGGGAAACTAGCTTCCTGTGACATCGTCACACTTCCTCAATGGTTTCTGCGGTTTCACGTTTCAATCAAGTTTCAAGTTTTAATGTCACATGCACAAGTACAGTGAAATGCCTTTCTTGCAAACTCTAACCCCAACAATACAATAATGAATAACAATGTAACACAAAAAAGAATAACACACAAGATATAACAACAAGAGGAACATGATAAAGTAATCATACTATATACAGGGTCAATCAGGTCCAGTGTCATATTGACAATGCGCAGGGATACTGGATCGATAGAGGTAGATATGTAGAGGGGTAAGAGGACAGGGATACTGGATCGATAGAGGTAGATATGTAGAGGGGTAAGGGGACAGGGATACTGGAGTGATGGAGGTAGATATGTATAGGGGGAAGGAGACAGGGATACTGGAGTGATGGAGGTAGATATGTATAGGGGGAAGGAGACAGGGATACTGGAGTGATGGAGGTAGATATGTATAGGAGACAGGGATACTGTAGTGATGGAGGTAGATATGTAAAGGAGAGACAGGGATACGGAAGCAGAGAAAACAATCTATGGGTTGGTTGGTTGGAGTCTTTAATGATTTTCTTGGTCTTCCTTTCACACCTCCTGATATAGAGAGGTTCTAGATGGCAAGGAGCTCGACCCCGGTGATGTACTGGGCTGTCCGCACCACACTCTGTAGTCCCATGCTATCGAGAGCGGTGCTATTCCCATACCAGGCGGTGTTGCAGCCAGTCAAGATGCCCTCAGTCGTACAGCTGGAGAGTGTTTTTGAGGATTTGAAGGGCCCATGCCAAACCTTTTCAACCTCCTGAGGGGGAAAAGGTGCTGTCGGGCCTTCTTCACAACTACGCTCGTTTGTGTAGACCATTTTAAGTTCTTAGTGATTTGGACACAGAGGAACTCTCGACCCGCTCCACTGCAGCCCCGTCGATGTGGATGGGGACGTGCTCAGCCTCTGTTTCCTGTAGTCCACAATTAGCTCCTTGGTCTTACTGACGTTGAGGGAGAGGTTGTTGTCCTGGCACCACACTGTCAGGTCATTGACCTCCTCCCTATAGGCTGTCTCATCGTTGTCGGTGATCAGGCCTTACCACCGTAGTGGCGTCAGCAAACTTAATGATGGCGTTGAAATCGTGCCTGGCTACGCAGTCTTGGGTGAACAGGGAGTACAGGAGGGGACTAAACGCGCACCCCTGTGGGACCCCCGTGTTGAGGGTCAGCGTGGCGAGGTGATGTTGCCTACCCTCACCACCTGGGGTCGGCTCATCAGGAAGTCCAGGATCCAGTTTCAGAGGGAGGGGTTCAGTCCCATGATCCTAAGCTTGGTGACGAGCTTGGAGGGGACAATGGTGTTGAACGCTGAGCTGTAGTCAATGAACAGCATTCTCACATAGGTGTTCCTCATATCTAGGTGGGTGAGGGCAGTGTGGAGTACAATTGAGATTGCATCGTCTATGGATCTCTTGGGGCGGTATGCAAGTTGGAGTGGGTCTAGGATGTCTGGGATGATGTGTGCCATAACCAGCCTCTCAGAACACTTCATGGGTGACGAAGATATGAGGTATCTGTGACATCCACTGAGGAGCAATGTTTACAATAAACATGCTGATAGTTTGTCTCTCTGGAAAAGAACACCTATTAAATCAGTGATCTGAAACATGTTTAACCCAATACTGACCAATGAACTCCTGATGTTGAAACGTAGCTTCCTGAAGTTGTTTTTGTGTTACACCAAGCCAATGTCTCGAACCACAGTCCCTGACCCCTGGTCTCTGACCCCTGGTCCCTGGCCCCTGACCCCTGAACCCTGTCCCCTGGTCCCTGTCCCCTGACCACCGTCCCCTGGCCCCTGGTCCCTCTCCCCTGTCCCCTGTCCCCTGGCCCCTGACCCAGTCTTAAAACAGGACCAAACAATACTGTGCTTCCTAACAGTAATCCAAATGTCTTTCTAATAGCTGCTGCTCAGAGAGCGAGAGTAGACCTAGGGTTTAATGGTCAGACGGCAAGACAGAGAGAGAGAGTAGACCTAGGGTTTAATGGTCAGACGGCAAGACAGAGAGAGAGAGTAGACCTAGGGTTTAATGGTCAGACGGCAAGACAGAGAGAGAGTAGACCTAGGGTTTAATGGTCAGACGGCAAGACAGAGAGAGAGAGTAGACCTAGGGTTTAATGGTCAGACGGCAAGACAGAGAGAGAGAGTAGACCTAGGGTTTAATGGTCAGACAGCAAGACAGAGAGAGAGTAGACCTAGGGTTTAATGGTCAGACGGCAAGACAGAGAGAGAGAGTAGACCTAGGGTTTAATGGTCAGACGGCAAGACAGAGAGAGAGTAGACCTAGGGTTTAATGGTCAGACGGCAAGACAGAGAGAGAGAGTAGACCTAGGGTTTAATGGTCAGACGGCAAGACAGAGAGAGAGAGTAGACCTAGGGTTTAATGGTCAGACGGCAAGACAGAGAGAGAGAGTAGACATAGGGTTTAATGGTCAGACGGCAAGACAGAGAGAGAGTAGACCTAGGGTTTAATGGTCAGACGGCAAGACAGAGAGAGAGAGTAGACCTAGGGTTTAAAGGTCAGACGGCAAGACAGAGAGAGAGAGTAGACCTAGGGTTTAATGGTCAGACGGCAAGACAGAGAGAGAGAGTAGACCTAGGGTTTAATGGTCAGACGGCAAGACAGAGAGAGAGAGTAGACCTAGGGTTTAATGGTCAGACGGCAAGACAGAGAGAGAGAGTAGACCTAGGGTTTAATGGTCAGACGGCAAGACAGAGAGAAAGTAGACCTAGGGTTTAATGGTCAGACAGCAAGACAGAGAGAGAGTAGACCTAGGGTTTAATGGTCAGACGGCAAGACAGAGAGCGAGAGAGAGAGAGAGAGAGGCCACACAGGCCCGTCTACCCTACAGGGGGATCTAGGGGGGCTCAGAGTCACCTTTTGTTTATAACGTAAACAACTTCGCATACCTCCCTTTCAGCCATTCTCTTTCTCTGAATTAGCTTCCTGGAAATATACAACAACATAATATACAGTGGGGCAAAAAAGTATTTAGTCAGCCACCAATTGTGCAAGTTCTCCCACTTAAAAAGATGAGAGAGGCCTGTAATTTTCATCATAGGTACACTTCAACTATGACAGACAAATTGAGAAAAAAATTCCAGAAAATCACATTGTAGGATTTTTAATGAATTTATTTGCAAATTATGGTGGAAAATAAGTATTTGGTCAATAACAAAAGTTTATCTCAATACTTTGTTATATACCCTTTGTTGGCAATGACAGAGGTCAAACGTTTTCTGTAAGTCTTCACAAGGTTTTCACACACTGTTGCTGGTATTTTGGCTTATTCCTCCATGCAGATCTCCTCTAGAGCAGTGATGTTTTGGGGCTGTTGCTGGGCAACACGGACTTTCAACTCCCTCCAAAGACTGGCTAGGCCACTCCAGGACCTTGAAATGCTTCTTACGAAGCCACTCCTTCGTTGCCCGGGCGGTGTGTTTGGGATCATTGTCATGCTGAAAGACCCAGCCACGTTTTATCTTCAATGCCCTTGCTGATGGAAGGAGGTTTTCACTCAAAATCTCACGATACATGGCCCCATTCATTCTTTCCTTTACACGGATCAGTCGTGCTGGTCCCTTTGCAGAAAAACAGCCCCAAAGCATGATGTTTCCACCCCCATGCTTCACAGTAGGTATAGTGTTATTTGGATGCAACTCAGCATTCTTTGTCCTCCAAACACGACGAGTTAAGTTTTAACCAAAAAGTTATATTTTGGTTTCATCTGACCATATGACATTCTCCCAATCTTCTTCTGGATCATCCAAATGCTCTCTAGCAAACTTCAGATGGGCCTGGACATGTACTGGCTTAAGCAGGGGGACACGTCTGGCACTGCAGGATTTGAGTCCCTGGCGGCGTAGTGTGTTACTGATGGTAGGCTTTGTTACTTTGGTCCCAGCTCTCTGCAGGTCATTCACTAGGTCCCCCCGTGTGGTTCTGGGATTTTTGCTCAACGTTCTTGTGATCATTTTGACCCCACGGGGTGAGATCTTGCGTGGAGCCCCAGATCGAGGGAGATTATCAGTGGTCTTGTATGTCTTCAATTTCCTAATAATTGCTCCCACAGTTGATTTCTTCAAACCAAGCTGCTTACCTATTGCAGATTCAGTCTTCCCAGCCTGGTGCAAGTCTACAATTTTGTTTCTGGTGTCCTTTGACAGCTCTTTGGTCTTGGCCATAGTGGAGTTTGGAGTGTGACTGTTTGAGGTTGTGGACAGGTGTCTTTTATACTGATAACAAGTTCAAACAGGTGCCATTAATACAGGTAACGAGTGGAGGACAGAGGAGCCTCTTAAAGAAGAAGTTACAGGTCTGTGAGAGCCAGAAATCTTGCTTGTTTGTAGGTGACCAAATACTTATTTTCCACCATAATTTGCAAATAAATTAATTCAAAATCCTACAATGTGATTTTCTGGATTTTTCTCATTTTGTCTGTCATAGTTGAAGTGTACCTGTGATGAAAATGACAGGCCTCTCTCATCTTTTTAAGTGGGAGAACTTGCACAATTGGTGGCTGACTAAATACTTTTTTTGCCCCACTGTATGTGCAACAAATAATTAAAGAGCAGGAGTAAATAACAATAGCGAGGCTATAAACAGGGGGTACCGGTACAGAGTCAATTTACGGGGGCACCGGCTAGTTGAGGTAATATGTACATGTAGGTAGAGTTATTAAAGTGACTATGCATCGATAATAAACAGCGAGTAGCAGCAGTGTAAAAGAAGGGGGGGGGGGGGGTGCAACACAAATAGTCTGGGTGGCCATTTGATTAGCTGTTCAGGAGTCTTATGGCTTGGGGGTAGAAGCTGTTGAGAAGACTTTTGGACCTAGACTTGGCTATACTAGACTCTTTCCAACGAAACCCAGAAGAGGAGAGGAGGTGGTTTAGAGGAGGAAAAGAGTGTATTGGTAATGTAACCCAGAAGAGGAGATGGTTCAAGGGGGAAATGAAGACGTCATATTTGGGATTGGCTGCTATTTGATTTGATTTGAATGAAAGGCTTTGGGCCAGTAACAGAAAGGGTCACTGGTTGGAAAAGCCAAGAAAGTGACAAGTCTGTCCTTGTCACAAACGCACACAGGCCCACCTCCAGCTCTGTCTCCCAGCGGTTGATGTCCTCTGTAGACTGGTTCAACTTGTCCAACTCTCCCTGTTTACACACAACACACAGGAGACAGGGAGGAGGGAAGGAGGCAAGGATAGGAGAGAGAAAAATGAAGAGGAAGGAAAAGAGAGAGGATAGAGAGCAAAAAGAAAGTGTTGTAGAATTACATGAAATGTGTTTATAAAAGGCCAAAATGCTCCTGTGCTGAGAAAGGACAAGCAATGTATCTGATCTAGCCTATATAGGTATCTGATCTAACCTATAACCTAGGTCTACTCTGCATTGAACATTCCATTTTGTGAATAGTGATTGTTATATTGTTGTTTTAAATGACGACTATCCCAATCTAATCATCGCATTAGGAATAGTAGGCTATCTTACACACAGTACCAGTCAAAAGTTTGGACATACCTGCTCATTCAAGGGTTTTTCTTTATTTTTTAAAACTATTTTCTACCTTGTAGAAAAATACTGAAGACATCAAAACTATGAAATAACACACATGGAATCATGTAATAACCCCCCCCCCCCAAAAAAAGTGTTAAACAAATCAAAATATATTTTATATGTGTGATACTTCAAAGTAGCCACCCTGTGCCTTGATCACAGCTTTGCACACTCTTGGCATTCTCTCAACCAGCTTCATGAGGTAGTCACCTGGAATGCATTTCAATTAACAGGTGGGGCTTGTTAAAAGTTAATTTGTGGAATTTCTTTCCTTCTTAATGCATTTGAACCAATCAGTTGTGTTGTGACAAGGTAGGGGGGTATACAGAAGAGCCCTATTTGGTAAAAGACCAAGTCCATATTATGGCAGAACAGCTCAAATAAGCAAAGAGAAACAACAGTCCATCCTTACTTTAAGACATGAAGGTCAGTCAATTCTGAACATTTCAAGACATTTTTAAGTTTCTTCAAGTGCAGTCGCAATAAACCATCAAGCGCTATGATGAAACTGTCTCTCATGAGGACCGCCACAGGAATGGAAGACCCAGAGTTACCTCTACTGTAGAGGATAAGTTCATTAGAGTTAACTGCACCTCAGAGTGCAGCCCAAATAAATGCTTCACCGAGTTCAAGTAACAGTGTAACTA
Source organism: Oncorhynchus mykiss (assembly GCF_057628025.1). NCBI lineage: Eukaryota > Metazoa > Chordata > Actinopteri > Salmoniformes > Salmonidae > Oncorhynchus > Oncorhynchus mykiss. The sequence continues at coordinate 10,287,404 of NC_143051.1, read as the reverse complement.
ACGCCTGACGTCGGGAGGAGTGGACCAAAGCGTGAAGTGTTCATGATTATTTTTATTATCAAAAAACACTCGAACAAAGTAACTAAATGAAAGCGACCAGTTCTGTCAGGTAACAGAGACTAAACAGAAAATAACTACCCACAAAACACAGGTGGGGAAAAGGCTGCCTAAGTGTGATCCCCAATCAGAGGATCAAAAGAGACTTGCTCGGGCCAAGAAACACGAGCATTGGACATTAGACCGGTGGCAATCTGTCCTTTAGTCTGATGAGTCCAAATTTGAGATTTTTGGTTCCAACCGCCGTGTAGCTGAACGGATGATCTCCGCATGTGTGGTTCCCACCGTGAAGCATGGAGGAGGAGGTGTGATTGTGTGGGGGTGCTTTGCTGGTGACACTGTCAGTGATTTATTTAGAATTCAATTCACACTTAACCAGCATGGCTACTGCAGCGATACGCCATCCCATCTGGTTTGCGCTTAGTGGGACAATCATTTGTTTTCAACGGGACAATGACCCAAAACACACCTCCAGGCTTGTGTAAGGGCTATTTGACCAAGAAGGAGCGTGATGGAGTGCTGCATCAGATGACCTGGCCTCCACAATCACCCAACCTCAACCCAATTGAGATGGTTTGGGATGAGTTGGACCGCAGAGTGAAGGAAAAGCAGCCAACAAGTACCCAGTATATGTAGGAACCAGAGCCGGGGGGCCCTATACGTTCACTACGCAAATTGCGTAGGCCCCCGCAAATTACACAAATTATTACACAAATTACCCCCCACTTGTGGCAAAGCGGGTGTCAATGTGTACAACTTGGATGAGAGGATAAAGCGGAACCATCCTTCTGGTCATGAAAAGAGAAGAAGAAAAACGCCATGAAAGTGAATCCCAGGAACAGCAATCAGGTAAACTTGTCTTCTCTCCTCTCCAAGCAAAAAACAGTAACGTTAAGTTGATGTGCTAGCTGGGCAGTGCGTCTCTCTCTAGTCTGTCTGTCTTGCTAACCTAGCTGGGCAGTGCGTCTCTCTCTAGTCTGTCTGTCTTGCTAACCTAGCTGGGCAGTGCGTCTCTCTCTAGTCTGTCTGTCTTGCTAACCTAGCTGGGCAGTGCGTCTCTCTCTAGTCTGTCTGTCTTGCTAACCTAGCTGGGCAGTGCGTCTCTCTCTAGTCTGTCTGTCTTGCTAACCTAGCTGGGCAGTGCATCTCTCTCGTCTGTCTGTCTTGCTAACCTAGCTGGGCAGTGCATCTCTCTCTCTAGTCTGTCTGTCTTGCTAACCTAGCTGGACAGTGCATCTCTCTCTAGTCTGTCTGTCTTGCTAACCTAGCTGGGCAGTGCATCTCTCTCTCTAGTCTGTCTGTCTTGCTAACCTAGCTGGGCAGTGCATCTCTCTCTAGTCTGTCTGTCTTGCTAACCTAGCTGGGCAGTGCATCTCTCTCTCTAGTCTGTCTGTCTTGCTAACCTAGCTGGGCAGTACATCTCTTGGTCTGTCTGTCTTGCTTGCCAGCCACTTCCAGGGCTGTGTTTGGTTTCGTTGTGCCTGACAAAAGTGAGAGTGAAATACAACTATTTATTACGTTGGATAAACGTCAACGGGCAACGGTGTTTATAACTGCAGCTCGGGAAAGATAACCGTGTCGCGCGTGAACATGCGTTTATATGCACGAAATGAAACTCGCGCTTTCCAGCAGCAACCTCTGGGGGGACCAGTCCAGACAATATATGGGCGTGATGGCTCTCGTCATAGGCGCACATCATTTTAAAACAAGCCAATGATTATCTAGTCTCTCAGTCAAGGTTTACTTACAACTTTGGACTAATGCAATACGGAAAGCAATGGATTGCCATTGACTAGCGATGTATATATTGAATTTAAAATGTTGATTAGCTGGGCATACTGGGCAATACGGATGCACATCCCTCAGTAAATAATAACCATAAAGTATTCAACCAAGCCATAGTATAAATAATATTTTATATTTCAAAATGTATAAAATGAAATCTGGGGGAGCCATTTTGAATGGGCCTGATGCAGCCGATAAAATTAATAAAAGTATTGTTATCTATAATTTACAGGTGCTATGCTTAAGTTTGTCAGTAGAGGAGATGCTGGATAATCAGCCAGTACAAGCACAGACTCAGTTGATCCACATCCAGCCTCAGCCAGTACTAACACAGACCCAATACAGTCGTCTTCAGCAAGTACACAGACCCAGGTGACCCAGGTGAAGTGCAGGCAGCCTCAGCCAGTACTAGCACAACCAGAGGTGTACAGCCAGCATCAGATACAAGCAGCTCAGACCCTAATAGAACAGTTGCTGCTCCACCAAATGACCCAGCTGATTGGCCCCCAGTCTTAACAGACTTTATGAGGACTGAGTTAGTGCTCAGAGGTGCATTCAAACCAGGACTGGGTTTCTCTTACCCTAAAGACAAGTCTAGGAGAGGTTTCCATTCAGGCTTATTACAGAGACAGATGGCTAAATGGAGAAAAGATTACCAGGAGCTGGCTAAATGGGGAAAAGATGACCAGGAGCTGGCTAAATGGGGAAAAGATGACCAGGAGCTGGCTAAATGGGGAAAAGATGACCAGGAGCTGGCTAAATGGGGAAAAGATGACCAGGAGCTGGCTAAATGGGGAAAAGATTACCAGGAGCTGGCTAAATGGGGAAAAGATTACCAGGAGCTGGCTAAATGGGGAAAAGATTACCAGGAGCTGGCTAAATGGGGAAAAGATTACCAGGAGCTGGCTAAATGGGGAAAAGATTACCAGGAGCTGGCTAAATGGGGAAAAGATTACCAGGAGCTGGCTAAATGGGGAAAAGATTACCAGGAGCTGGCTAAATGGGGAAAAGATTACCAGGAGCTGGCTAAATGGGGAAAAGATGACCAGGAGCTGGCTAAATGGGGAAAAGATTACCAGGAGCTGGCTAAATGGGGAAAAGATTACCAGGAGCTGGCTAAATGGGGAAAAGATTACCAGGAGCTGGCTAAATGGGGAAAAGATGACCAGGAGCTGGCTAAATGGGGAAAAGATTACCAGGAGCTGGCTTTCATAATCAATCAAAAACAACACTGTCTGTTGTTTTTGCTGTAAGCTCTTTTCTTTTCTAAGTATCACCCGGTCTCTGTCTGAAAGAAACCTAGCATTCAGGGGTTCATCAGACAAACTCTTCCAACCAGATAATGGAAACTTCCTAAAAGACGTTGAATTACTGGCAAAATGTAACCCAGTAATGCAAAATCATCTCAGCAAAATTAAAAATGGAGAGACGCATGCTCATTACCTTGGGAAGCGCACACAGAATGAGCTGATACAGATTGTGAGTGACAAGATTCTAGAAGCAATAGTGACTAATGTAAGAGACTCAAAGTACTTCTCCATTTATCTTGGACTGTACACCCGACATTAGTCAACCGGAGTCAAATGTCCATTATTCTGAGAAGCTTGGCTTTAAAAAGAAAGCCAGAGATCAAGGAGCACTTCCTCGGGCTTTGTGAATGTTGAGGTTACAACAGGCTTGAATCTGTCCACTGTCAACATAGATAAGCTGAACGAGCTGAAGATTCCATTTGAAGATCGCAGAGGGCAAGCTTATGATAATGGGGTCAACATGAAGGGCAAGCGCCAAGGGGTACAAGCCAGACTGCTCCAAAAACATCCCAGAGCCGTGTTCATCCCATGTGGAGCACCTACTCTAAACCTTGTCATTGCAGATGCTGCCAAATCTTCAAAAGATGCAGGTGGGTTTTTTGGGGCCATGTGTAAAAGCTCTTCACCTTCTTTTCAGCTGGCACACAAAGATGGAGTGTTTTGAAGAAACACCTGAACATAACTGTGAAGTCATGGAGTGACACTGGGAGAGTAGGCTCCAAACTGTTCATGTAATCAGGTATCTGTCACGGCCTGACCTTAGAGATCCTTTTTATTCTCTATTTTGGTTAGGTCGGGGTGTGACTAGGGTGGGCAACATATGTGTTCTATTTCTTTGTTGGCCAGGTATGGTTCCCAATCAGAGGCAGCTGTCTATCGTTATCTCTGATTGGGAATCATACTTAGGCAGCCTGTTTTCCACCTGAGTTTGTGGGATCTTGTTTTTGCACAGTAGCTGTATAGCCCTGCAGAACTTTATGTTCGGTTTTGTATTATTATTTTTTTTTTTTTGTGTTAATTTGAAATAAAAGTAGAAGTTTGCCTACCATGCTGCACCTTGGTCTAATTTATCTCTAAACGATCGTAACAGTATCAGGCTTCTGAGGTTCGGGAGGCATTACTGGAATCCAGACAGACGATCAACGATCCTGTGGCCAAAGTGGAGGCACAAGCACTTGCGGAGGATCAGTTGCAGTTGGATCCTACCGCCTCTTGATTTGCTGTGTCGTATGGTGTGAGATACTGACAGTGTCAAACAAGGTGAACAAGCTCCTCCAATCCGCCTCAATGCAGTTGGATATCATAGTGAATTGAATCTCAAATGCAAAGGCTTCCCTCACTACATACCGGGAAACTGGATTCTCTGAGACCCAGAGAGCAGCCAAAAGCATTTGTGAAGAAATTAATGTGACGGCTGTTCTGAAAGAGAAGAGACTGAGTCGTTTTGAGCTCTGAGGCTCCTGATGAACCAGTGACTGACGCATTGGAAAACCTTCAAGTCAACTACTTCAACATTGTGGTCGACTCTGCTGTGACGTCCATGGATGAGAGAATTGAAACACTCAACCAGGTGAAAACCAAATATGGAGTGCTGCTGAACTTCAGCACTGCCTCTCAAATGTCCAGTGAATCTTTTAAAGGCTCACTGCATGGAAGTTGAAAACACTCTTAACCTTCAGAGATGACTGTGACATCAGTGGAATGGATCGGGCACACGAGATTCAGAATAGACCTGACTGCATTTGAGCTGCTTTCCTTTCTCTGTGAGAAAAACCTGGAGGAACTCTATCCTAACCTTTTGGATAGCCCTTAGAATTGCAGTCATCCTACCAGTAACAGTAGCATCGGCAGAGAGGAGATTTTACAAATGAAAGCTCATCGAAAGCTATCTGAGGTCTTCCATGTCACAGGAACGTTTGAGTGGTCTGGCCATCGGGAGCATAAATCATGAACGTTTGAGTGGTCTGGCCATCGGGAGCATAAATCATGAACGTTTGAGTGGTCTGGCCATCGGGAGCATAAATCATGAACGTTTGAGTGGTCTGGCCATCGGGAGCATAAATCATGAACGTTTGAGTGGTCTGGCCATCGGGAGCATAAATCATGAACGTTTGAGTGGTCTGGCCATCAGGAGAATAAATCATGAACGTTTGAGTGGTCTGGCCATCGGGAGCATAAATCATGAACGTTTGAGTGGTCTGGCCATCGGGAGCATAAATCATGAACGTTTGAGTGGTCTGGCCATCGGGAGCATAAATCATGAACGTTTGAGTGGTCTGGCCATCGGGAGCATAAATCATGAACGTTTGAGTGTTCTGGCCATCGGGAGCATAAATCATGAACGTTTGAGTGTTCTGGCCATCGGGAGCATAAATCATGACGTGGGGAAACACATGTCCTACGATGACATCATTGTGGTGATTTTTGCCTCAAGAAAGTACAGAAGGGGAATATGTTGATGGTAAGATTTGAATTCAAATGTTTACACACTTAGTAACATTTCAGATTCCATGGCAGAAGTGCATTTGTGTAAATGACTGCTTAGCTATGTGACATAGTTTCTCCATTTCTTCCAGATAGACTGGTACCCATGCTGATGCTGGAAATGCCCAGGCTGTAGAGGGAACCAAAGTGAATCACAGCTGCGTAGGTTTTATTAGACTATTTTGAGACGTATAGCTGCAGTCCTGGCCTATAGGCTTATGTTTACATTGTATAGACAAAGATAATTGTATAATATTGTGAGGACTGGACTAATTGCCAGGCAGCAGAGCCAAAGTTCTGTTTTATATTTTATTATTTTATATTTTCTACAATTTCTTATTTATGTTAATATTCACTTAAGATTCTATAGAAAATATTATATTCAATGAATATTGTTGTTTTATACCTCATTCTGTTCTGTATAGGTCTACTTATTACTAGACCGACAGACGGTCAAACTGTTTTAAAGGAGGGAGGATTGTAGTGGGAGCACTAGGGTATCAGGTGTGACTGTGTGGCAATGGTAAATGGTTTACATTGCTCACGGGTCAGGTAGGAGGGGCCCCTTTGGAGAATTTTGCTTAGGGCCCCAGAGAGGTCACGACCGGCTCTGGTAGGAACTCCTTCAAGATTGTTGGAAAAGCATTCCACTTGAAGCTGGTTGTGAGAATGCCAAGTGTGCAAAGCTGTCATCAACACAAAGGATGCCTACTTTTGAAGAATCTAAAATATAAACTACCTTTTGATTTGTTTAACACTTTTTTTGTTGTTGTTGGTTACTACATGATTCCACATGTGTTATTTCATAGTCTTGATGTCTTCACTATTTCACAATGTAGAAAATATAAAGAAACCCTTGAATGAGTAGGCGTGTCCAAACTTTTGACTGGTAATGTACTTCTGCAAATGGGAGGATGCTTTATTATAAAGGTGAATTTTGTGGGGGGGTGAAAATGAGCTTTCCCAAACTTGAAACCCATGAAACCCATATGTCTTAAAAGGTGATATGGCAAATCTTTACTCAGTCTAGTCTTTTTTAAGACCACAGAGATCATATATGAAATGAAAAGGGATTATATATGTTTGGGTGTCTATCTAAAATGATAACTGTCGGCTAATCACTGTACCTGGATCCGGGGGTCAACCACGTCGTCCTCGGGAGATTCACACTCTTCCACTGGCTTGATTCCCTTCTCTAACTTCTCCATTTTGTGGGGGTTCTCAGAACCAGGGTCCTCCGTTAAACACAAAACAAGACCCCCGCCGAGATGAGACTTTAGCGGCTAGTTGAGTTCAGGCGGTCCGTCGCCTCTTTCTTCACAGGGAGAAGATTCGAGTGTATTCCGTTATAATAGTATAAACACACAGCAGGCTCGCAAACACACGAATATACTGCAGACGTCCGGGATAGACAGAAAACAGCAGGAAAGCGTGTCTGTTTGTAGCTCACCACTGAAATGAATCCCAACAGGCGGTTTTGCTGAAAGCAACCTTCCCGGACAGAGACAGCGACCGGGAGAGTGAGTGAGTTTAATGAGAGGAGAGAGCGCGAAACATTTGTGGAATGAGAGCTCGGATACAACGAGAGTTGGGTTTAGTGCGTCCTCTGCTGACTACCAAGATGAATGCAGATGTTGTAGTGCGAGTGACCCAGAGAGCACGGATTTGTTGTGTTATCATTCAGGAGTAATGAACAAAAGACCTCAAGCTAAATATCTAATACTAAAATGTATTTTTCCTTTCATATTTTGTAATAGGGAAATAGGGAACGTGAGCTGGGATTAGACCGTCGTGAGACAGGTTAGTTTTACCCTACTGATGATGTGTTGTTGCAATAGGATAAACCAGCTATGTAATAACGTTTATATAAGCAGCTTTGTTAACATTTTGTTACAGAAGAACAACAGAATAGCTGATAGTTGTCTGTCAATGAAGTGACATTATTTTCTGTATTTACTGATGAAACACCATCTGCAGCCTGCTAATGGATGTCGGTGGTGGACGGACACAGTGTGGGTAACGGGTCACTTTATGCGTGTGTGTCCTACGTAACAACTCATTGGAGTGATGTCACATTAATTGATGAGGTGTCACAGTTCGCTCATGCCAAACATACACACACACACACACGCGCGCGCACTAACACATAGGCAATACACATTTCATGAGGGGTCACAGCGTTCTCTGAACTGTATGGATGACACTGACAAAGGCTGTGACGTGTATATCTACTCACCCCTGAATGAAATAAATACTAAAAAGAAACAATCTCCATTTTGAAATTCTATAAAATGTTGGTCGACGCACCTATTCCCGAACGCATTGGGCACAATAACTCCATGGTTTAATTTAAGTCAAGACTAAGTTAATTCTACTTAAATTAATCAACTTTTTTTTGTAAATGGCTTCCTGGCAAATTGCTTTAACTTCGGATGAATTTGTTCTAGACTAGGGAGTCTCAGAGTAAGGTAATGTGAGGACTAACCATTTCATCTTTGTGAAGCCAAATGAGATGAACTACGTGTATTTCGTACTGACCCGAGGATGCTTTAAAAAAACAGGGATGGGACACTAATACAAAAGCATTGATTGGAATTGGAGCAAGTAACCTGAACCAAACAATGGACGGAGGTCAAAGAAAACATTCAAAGAATTTTAATGACTTTGAAAAAAAACCTCTTGAAGCGATTAGTGTCAAACCACCAAAACAAGAAAAATAATGCCTTTGTTACCTGGCGACAGTACACTCAGCACAGGACACAAACTCATTTGAGATTGTTTATTATGTCGAAGCTTAAATTTAAAAAAATGATAATGTAGGAGAAAAATCCCTGCAAGGTGAAGTCCCCATAAAGTAACATTCAGTCTAAACCACCATCAAGTGAAATAAATATGTTAGTAAAGTGTATAAAAACAATAGAAGTACAATAAGTACAAAGTGAAATGCATAAACGGTTGTTTTTGTAGTGGCTCTGCTTTAAACATACTGTCCACGTGATACCCATCCAGGCCTGGGCAACTCCAGTCCTCGGGGCCTGATTGGTACCACACTTTTCCCCCGATCCCTAGCAAACACACCTGATTGAAACTAATTGCATTCTAAACTGAAGACCATGATTAGTTGATTATTGGAGTCAGGTGTGTTAGCTGGGGCTTGGGGCCAAAGTGTGACACCAATCAGGCCCCCGAGAGAGAACTGGAGTTGCCCAAGGCCTACATGGAACACTAGATCCTTATCTCACCCATACAGCAGTTTCAAATGATGTTATCATCGACTCCACATGGACCACTAGATCCTTATCTCACCCATACAAATTAAAAAAGTAAACAAAAGGATGCTACAACAACTTCCATCCAGTAAGATACTGCATTTATTGTTACAAATCCGAGTCACTTTTAAATGTTTGTTTTCTTGTTGTAACACAACACAGTGGGGCCTAAATGTATTTGTGTGACAGAAATGTAACACAAACAATATCCTACATAATTACTAATATAATTTCTTTATTGTCTTGACATTCTAAGGTCCTGTGGAAAAACGTAAAAAATGAACTTAAAGAAGACAAAGGCTCTTGCTTGTGGGCAGTGTTTCAAGGCCGGTGGTGGACCCCCAGTAAGACCAGAGACGGATGAGCTGGGGGACTTTTTGACCGAGATCATTGATAGCCAGCAACCCCTGGAAGGTATCGCCAACAACAAACATTTGGACAGTTCAGATAGGGGACCGTTCATATCTTCATTTGGTAGGACACATTCAGTCAACATGTGCCGTCCCCGGACTGCAGGGAATATGTCATGTTGTCAGTCATCTCTTGCACTCCCATGTCACGTTGTCAGTCATCTCTTGCACTCCCATGTCATGTTGTCAGTCATCTCTTGCACTCCCATGTCATGTTGCCAGTCATCTCTTGCACTCCCATGTCATGTTACCAGTCATCTCTTGCACTCCCATGTCATGTTGCCAGTCATCTCTTGCACTCCCATGTCATGTTACCAGTCATCTCTTGCACTCCCATGTCATGTTGTCAGTCATCTCTTGCACTCCCATGTCATGTTGTCAGTCATCTCTTGCACTCCCATGTCATGTTGCCAGTCATCTCTTGCACTCCCATGTCATGTTGCCAGTCATCTCTTGCACTCCCATGTCATGTTGTCAGTCATCTCTTGCACTCCCATGTCATGTTGTCAGTCATCTCTTGCACTCCCATGTCATGTTGTCAGTCATCTCTTGCACTCCCATGTCATGTTGTCAGTCATCTCTTGCACTCCCATGTCATGTTGTCAGTCATCTCTTGCACTCCCATGTCATGTTGTCAGTCATCTCTTGCACTCCCATGTCATGTTGCCAGTCATCTCTTGCACTCCCATGTCATGTTGTCAGTCATCTCTTGCACTCCCATGTCATGTTGTCAGTCATCTCTTGCACTCCCATGTCATGTTGTCAGTCATCTCTTGCACTCCCATGTCATGTTACCAGTCATCTCTTGCACTCCCATAAGAAAAATTATGTAATAAACTTAATTCTTGAACATATAATGTTCTTTAGTGCAGCAATGTCATCATTTTCTAGAGGTAGATGATTACCATATATTGATCACCATAGCTTGATTACCATAGCTCGATTACCATAGCTTGATTACCATAGCTTCATTGTGAAACCATGCTGTTTGAGGTCATTGTGAAGCCCTGGGAAGCCATGCTGTTTGAGGTCATTGTGAAGCCCTGGGAAGCCATGCTGTTTGAGGTCATTGTGAAGCCCTGGGAAGCCATGCTGTTTGAGGTCATGGTGAAGCCCTGGGAAGCCATGCTGTTTGGGGTCATTGTGAAGCCCTGGGAAGCCATGCTGTTTGAGGTCATTGTGAAGCCCTGGGAAGCCATGCTGTTTGAGGTCTTTGTGAAGCCCTGGACAGCCATGCTGTTTGAGGTCATGGTGAAGCCCTGGGAGGCCATGCTGTTTGAGGTCATTGTGAAGCCCTGGGAAGCCATGCTGTTTGAGGTCATTGTGAAGCCTTGGACAGCCATGCTGTTTGAGGTCATTGTGAAGCCCTGGGAAGCCATGCTGTTTGGGGTCATTGTGAAGCCATGCTGTTTGAGGTCATTGTGAAGCCCTGGGAAGCCATGCTGTTTGAGGTCATTGTGAAGCCCTGGGAAGCCATGCTGTTTGAGGTCATTGTGAAGCCCTGGGAAGCCATGCTGTTTGGGGTCATTGTGAAGCCATGCTGTTTGGGGTCATTGTGAAGCCATGCTGTTTGAGGTCATTGTGAAGCCCTGGGAAGCCATGCTGTTTGAGGTCATTGTGAAGCCCTGGGCAGCCATGCTGTTTGAGGTCATTGTGAAGCCCTGGGAAGCCATGCTGTTTGAGGTCTTTGTGAAGCCCTGGACAGCCATGTTGTTTGAGGTCATTGTGAAGCCCTGGGAAGCCATGCTGTTTGGGGTCATTGTGAAGCCATGCTGTTTGAGGTCATTGTGAAGCCCTGGGAAGCCATGCTGTTTGAGGTCATTGTGAAGCCCTGGGAAGCCATGCTGTTTGGGGTCATTGTGAAGCCATGCTGTTTGAGGTCTTTGTGAAGCCCTGGGAAGCCATGCTGTTTGAGGTCATTGTGAAGCCCTGGGCAGCCATGTTGTTTGAGGTCATTGTGAAGCCCTGGGAAGCCATGCTGTTTGAGGTCATTGTGAAGCCATGCTGTTTGAGGTCATTGTGAAGCCATGCTGTTTGAGGTCATTGTGAAGCACTGCTCTTGCAATTATGACAATGCAGCATCTTCTTGGTTGAAAGTGCAATGTGTTTCTGAGACACTGGAAATGACTCCTCCATACACCAAACATGTGCTCCACTGCACCTCTGGTGCGGATATGAACTTGGTTGTACCGTTGTTTCTTAGCTCCTATTGCATGAAGATAAGGAGGTGAACAAGAAGTTGGTCTGTGCGTACCCACTGTCACCATGGATACCCACTGTCACAATGGATACCCACTGTCACCAAGTATGATTCCACTATGTTGTCCTCCTTCGAGCTGAGCATATAAAGAGGAATGTTGGAAAACCCTTGAGTCATGAGTTGCGCCTTTCCAACGTGCAACAATGTTGGAGATCTGCAAAATTGGGAGTGCACACATTTTGTACATTTATTGAGAACCAGTTTTTATTCCTTTACTCCTCAGCATCTGCTGTAGATGGACACTTGATGGAAATATGACATTCATCTATAAAGCCAATGACTCCTAGGATGTTCCCATACTCATAGAAATCTACCTGGTAGTTGGCCTGGGCAGCAGCATCAGGAAATGTTATGTAATTCTGCATACATTCTGTTCACTTACACTACACAAATCTCTTGTTTCACGATGGAAGGTTCCAGATGCCAAAACCCTCAAGGTGATCAGTACTTCTAAGGAAGGAGGGATTGGCTTTCCCCTAAGAGAGTCAGATAAAAGCCTTGGCTCAAGGTGATCAGTTCTTGTAGGGAAGGAGTCTAGGATTAGGCTTAATCTATGTCTGTGAAATCTAGCCATAGAGTTCAGTTTTCAGGGTGCCATATCTATGATATCATCATTTAACGGTGGACCAGTGGTTCATTTCACCAGAGAGGGGCAATATAGATTGGGTGCTGCTGCCACCTAGCGGTCAGAAACGGTACTGGCTATGTCAGGTCCACACTGTACAGCAGGGATCATCAACTACTAGATTCAGCCTAGATTATTTTTTTGTTGAGCTGATGGTGGCGGGCCAGAACATAATTACATAAATCTGTAGACTGCAAATTGACGAAAGAATCCCTAACAGATATTGACTAAAACATAATAATTTCAAACCTTGTTTATGTTCGTACACAATCACGTGTCTCTCTATTATGCGTGGGAATATTTGGGAACAGTTTTCTTAAATTAAAAATCACTTGGAGCTGATTTCCTGGTGTTTTTACAATATTTTATATCCAACAATGAAAATAAATATATATTAAAAAAACAGTTTTTTGTGGGGTTTTTTGCTCAGAAAACTTGGGGGGCTAAATGAGACCACCAGTTGGGGAACACTGCTGTACAAAATGTATTTATGGTAGCCTACACACCCATATTCTGTGCGCTTTATGAACTGAAAAGCATCCCTCATTCATTCAAAGGCAAGAGGTTGTGGAAATAACCTTCAGTAGCCTAAACAACATTGGCAAAAGGTGTTAGTTAGCCTATTATTAAAATACGAAGCAATAAGTAGCCTAGCATAGGCTACAGCTTTTAGCCTACTTGTTGTGATTACACTTACTGTTCGGTATTATAACATTTATAGACAGTGCCTATAAAATACAATTGGGCATATATAGGATACAATGAATGTATTATTGGGAATACATCTGAAACGACACACTAGGCTATTCCCATGCTCTGTTGAGAATAAAAGCACAGAATCTATTGATGACAGCCCGGTGCTGCTTCTCAGCCTGTCGTCATCGCGTTGAATCGTTAACGGACGTATTAACGTTCCAGGCCCTGTGCGTAACGTGTGTAGGCTATGCAGACCCAGAACCGACAGCGTCCCGCTGATCTCATCGGTTAACGGACTAAAGAAAGGATGAGGGCTTGAGAAAACACCGTATCGTTACCGAATACCGTGACGGAAGTGTAATGCAACAGTGAAGATATCTTGTCGCTCACGCCATGCGGATGGCGCGTTAGGTGAAACTGTAAGCTAATGTATGTCCGGTCAGCTGTTTTTATTCACCGAGAGACAGCAGCATCACCGGGACGTGTGCACGAGACCACAGACTAGCCTATACCGGCGATCCGGACCACCACAAACGGGCAGGACTAACGGAGAGGAGGACGCAGAGAGAGAAAATAAAAGAGTGTGAGAGTGAGAGATGGAGTTTAAGCAGCTGGTGGAGGTGGCGGAGAAGTGGTGTTCGTCGGTTCCGTTCGATCTGATCTTCGCGGAGGAGGATGATGAGAGAAGACTGGACTTCTACGTAGAACCGGGAATCTCTTTCTATGTCCTTTGTCCGGATAACATGACGGGAGGGATTGAGCATTTCGTAAGTGTGTGTTCGCGCGCGCACGCGTACGCGTGTGTGGTTTCGGTGTTTTGAGGTTTGCCTCGGGTCCCCCGGCGCAGTGTGTGTCTGTGTGTGCGCAACGGGAATGATGTCACTGCACCTGACAATAGCACGCATGTTGTTTTGGCAGCATTATTTAGGCCGCCTGTCCTGCGCATGGACACAAGCCTGTAATAGCAGTGCTGTTGTTGTTTTGTTAGAGAAGCGTCCACTGCTCTCTAGTCCCCACTCTCCATCAGCCCGCCGGGGTCAGAGGACAGGGACCACAGTTCTCCTGGCCTGGCGCCAGGTGTAAAAATAGGCAGCAGCTGCGGTACCAGAAGGTCTCAGAGCCATGCATCCCCTCTTAGCAACTGGCAGTAATACTTCATGTTGTATACATTTTATATGCAAATATGTAATGCAAGTAGAGCGTCACTCAGCTTCTCCCCTCTCTGGTCTGTCTGTGAATGTTTACTGCACTAGGCCCCATCCTACCCTTCCCCATCGCCCCCACTTTCTCACCCTCCCTCTCTCTTTCTCAGTCTGTCTCTCTCTCTATCTCACTATCATTCTCTTTCTCAGTCACTTTCTCAGTCTGTCTCTCTCTCTATCTCACTATCTCTTTCTCTCTCAGACCTCCATCTTCTTGTTATTGCCCTGTATCAGGACAGACTTCCTGTTACAACCCCTGTATCTGGACAGACTTCCTGTTACAACCCCGGTATCTGGACAGACTTCCTGTTACAACCCCGGTATCTGGACAGACTTCCTGTTACAACCCCTGTATCTGGACAGACTTCCTGTTACAACCACAGTATCTGGGCAGACTTCCTGTTACAACCCCTGTATCTGGACAGACTTCCTGTTACAACCACAGTATCTGGGCAGACTTCCTGTTACAATCCCTGTATCTGGACAGACTTCTTGTTACAACCTCGCTATCTGGACAGACTTCCTGTTACAACCCCTGTATCTGGACTGACTTCCTGTTACAACCCCTGTATCTGGACAGACTTCCTGTTACAACCCCGGTATCTGGACAGACTTCCTGTTATAGCCATATATCTGGAAATACTTCCTGTTATTTCTGGACAGACTTCCTGTTATAGTCCTGTATCAGGAATCTAGAAAAAAAGGCGAGGTGTTGGCTAGCGGAGTAGAAAACTTGAAAATAAAAGAGAGCCGCACACTAGGAGCTCAGAGCTAGGAGCTCTGTCTTCATCAGGGTATAACTTCCTTCATCAGGACAGACTTCCTGTTAAAGCCCTGTATCTGGACAGACAGACAGGTCTGATGTATCCATCTATCACTGGTTCTCTGTTCAGACACTCTCCTATAGCCATCCCTAGCACAGCTATAGGTGGCCCCCTCCCTGATATTCAATATACCAACTAACAAACCCATTTCACCCATCTCCCACACACACACAGATGAGATCCTGTTACCATGCCGATCAATACTGCTAGGGGGGGGGGGGGGGATCCTGGTAAGCTCATCTGTGTGTCAAGGCTTTAGTTCAGGAGGCTAACACAGGTTCAGTTACACATGTGTGATTCACTTACGTCCATGTTTGTCTGAAGTTGTTATCTCTCTCTCTGTGTTCTACTGATTTGAAGTTGTTATCTCTCTCTCTGTGTTCTACTGATTTGAAGGTGTTATCTCTCTCTGTGTTTGAATGTTCTGAAGATGTTATCTCTCTCTTTGTTCTACCTCTAGTGACTGTTCATATCTACCAACATCTACCATATACAGTATAATATAATAATAACATCTACCATATACAGTATAATATAATAATAACATCTACCATATACAGTATACTATAATAATAACATCTACCATATACAGTATAATATAATAATAACATCTACCATATACAGTATAATATAATAATAACATCTACCATATACAGTATACTATAATAATAACATCTACCATATACAGTATACTATAATAATAACATCTACCATATACAGTAATAATGGTAATAATGTGGTAATGTGGCTATATGGGTCAGGTTAATAACCTGTGTGTGTGTGTGTGTGTGTGTGTGTGTCTACAGCATGTATGGAGTGAGAGTGAGGACTGCCTGCCATTCCTCCAGGTAGCTCAGGACTACATCACTTCCTGTGGAAAGAAAACACTTCTAGAGGTCCTGGACAAAGTGTTCACTTCCTTTAGACCTGTAAGTACATAGACAACGCTATACACAATATTACAACTACATTACTAAAGAATACAGCATAACAACTGTTAAATGTCACCCTCTCCCTCATGTCTTTACATACATTACTAACTGTACGTCCACTGGATAAGAATGTCTGCTAAATGACTCAAATAGGCTGGATACCTTTTGGGGGGGGGGGGGGGGGGAGTGGTAGAGGGTCTTCTCTTTCATTTAACATAACCAGATGTGTTAGTGCAGGGCTGGAACTAAAGCCTGCACACCCTGCCGCGAAGCTCTTCAGGACTGGGTTACACTTGTCTTTGACAGGGAGGATACACATCAATCTTGAAGGGCTGGAGTTAGCTTTAAAGCTCTCTTCTCCCTTTCTCTCGAGTCTCACCTCTCTCTCCCTCTCTTATTTTCTCTCTCTCTCTCTCTCCAGTTGCTGGGTCTACCGGACATAGATGATGAGACGTTTGAGCAGTACCATGCAGGCATGGAGGAGGAACCAGAGGCAGACCACCAGCAAATGGGAGTCAGCCAGCAGTGATGCCCACAGATGAGGTGTCCAGTAGGGCTACAATAACTACCCATTCCCCTGGTCTCATCACCTACAACAACACACAGGCCCAACGCCCCTGTAGCGACTATAAACAGTCATAATGTATACTCACACACACACACAGGACAGCCTGCTTCTCCAAAGCTTTGCTCCCCAGATTGTGCAGTCCCTGCCTCCCTCCCCCACACACACACACACACACACACACACACACACACACACACACACACACACACACTAGAGGTCGACCGATTAATCGGAATGGCCGATTAATTAGGGCCGATTTCAAGTTTTCATAACAATCGGAAATCTGTATTTTTTGGGCGCCGATTTGCCAATTTAAAAAATGTATTTTTTATGTATTTATATAAACCTTTATTTAACTAAGGCAAGTCAGTTAAGAACAGCTTCTTATTTTCAATGACGGCCTAGGAACAGTGGGTTAACTGCCTCGTTCAGGGGCAGGACGACAGATTTTCACCTTGTCAGCTCGGGGGATCCAATCTTGCAACCTTACAGTTAACTAGTCCAACGCAATAACGACTTGCCTCTCTCTTGTTGCACTCCACAATTTGCCTGTTACGCGAATGCTGTAAGCCAAGGTAAGTTACTAGCTAGCATTAAACTTATCTTATAAAAAACAATCAATCATAATCACTAGTTAACTACACATGGTTGATGATATTACTAGATATTATCTAGCGTGTCCTGCGTTGCATATAATCAGACTAAGCATACAAGTATCTAAGTATTTGACTGAGTGGTGGTAGGCAGAAGCAGGCGCGTAAACATTCATTCAAACAGCACTTTAGTGCGTTTTGCCAGCAGCTCTTCGTTGTGCGTCAAGCATTGAGCTGTTTATGACTTCAAGCCTATCAACTCCCGAGATGAGGCTGGTGTAACCGAATTGAAATGGCTAGCTAGTTAGCGGGGTGCGCGCTAATAGCGTTTTAAACGTCACTCGGTCTGAGCCTTCTAGTAGTTGTTCCCCTTGCTCTGCATGGGTAACGCTGATTCGATGGTGGCTGTTGTGGTTGTGTTGCTGGTTCGAGCCCAGGGAGGAGCGAGGAGAGGGACTGAAGCTATACTGTTACACTGGCAATACTGTGCCTATAAGAACATCCAATAGTCATTGGTTAATGAAATACAAATGGTATAGAGGGAAATAGTCCTATAATTCCTATAATAACTACAACCTAAAACTTCTAACCTGGGAATAGTGAAGACTCATGTTAAAAGGAACCACCAGCTTTCATATGTTCTCATGTTCTGAGCAAGGAACTGAAACGTTAGCTTTTTTACATGGCACATATTGCACTTTTACTTTCTTCTCCAACACTTTGTTTTTGCATTATTTAAAACAAACTGAACATGTTTCATTATTTACTTGAGGCTGAATTGATTTTATTGATGTATTATATTAAGTTAAAATAAGTGTTCATTCAGTATTGTTGTAATTGTCATTATTACAAATTAAATTAAAAAAAAAATCATCTAATTAATCGGTATCGGCTTTTATGGTCCTCCAATAATCGGTATCGGTATCGGCGTTGAAAAATCATAATCAGTCGACCTCTAACACACAAACGCACACACAAACACACACACACAGCCGTGCCCCAGCCTTGCCATAGAACTAGATTATTATGACCAATCACAACAGACAGCAGTTATACATATAGTAGACTACAACATGACTAGAGTTACTGTTACTAACCACCTGCAGGCTGGTTCTAGCATGGTAAATACATCACTCCCCAAGCCGTCTCAGCACCCCCCCCAAGCCGGCTCAGCACCCCCCACCCCTCCAAGCTAGCTCAGCACCCTCCCCCCAAGCCGGCTCAGCACCCCCCCGCCCCCCCCCCAAGTCGGCTCTGCACCCCCCCCCCCCAAGCCGGCTCAGCACCACCCACCCCCCCAAGCTAGCTCAGCACCCCCCCCCCCCCCCCCCCCCCCCCTCAGCCGGCTCAGCAACTCCCCCCCCCCCCCCCCCCCAGGACCTACAGAGAACCTACAGAGAACTGTCAGTGTCAACCATGTAACACCGTACCGTAACCATCCACTGTACCACACAATGTTAACCAGCACATTGCTGTGTCCTTGTAACAATGTCAGCGGTGAAAGTAGAGGGAGGAATAGAACAGAATTGTAATCCTACGGTAGAAACTGTTCCATGTGTACTGCTGTGAGGTCGGCTGCTCCATCTATGTGTGTGTGTGTGTGTGTGTGTGTGTGTGTGTGTGTGTGTGTGTGTGTGTGTGTGTGTGTGTGTGTGTGGCACCACCATCAGTGCACTGCTTTGCTTTTACTTTCCCCACGGCCCTGAAGGAGTAGGATGAGGTTGTGATCACAGGGGCAAGGTAAACTGATCCTGGATCTGTGTCTACAGGCAACGTCTGTCTACCTGGGGCGGCAGGGTAGCCTAGTGGTTAGAGCGTTGGACTAGTAACCGCAAGGTTGCAAGTTCAAACCCCCGAGCTGACAAGGTACAAATCTGTGGTTCTGCCCCTGAACAGGCAGTTAACCCACTGTTCCTAGGCCATCATTGAAAATAAGAATTTGTTCTTAACTGACTTGCCTGGTTAAATAAAGGTTAAATCAAAATAAATAAAATACCTGCAGTCACCTTCTTCCACCACACTGAACCACACATGTATCTACAGAGCCTTCAGAATGTACTCACACCCCTTGACTTATTCCACATTTTGTTGTGTTACAGACTGAATTTCACAATGGATTAAATGCTCAAAGAGATATTCATTGTCTGTTTTTTCACCCCATCTACCAATAACCCTTCTTTGTGAAACATTGGAAAACCTCTCCGTGGTGTTTGTGGTCTAATCTGTGTTTGAAATTCACTGGTCGACTGAGGGACCTTACAGATAACTAACTGTATGTGTGGGGAACAGAGATGAGGTAGTCATTCAAAAAATCACGTTAAACACTATTATTGCACACAGAATTAGTCCTTTTTTTTAATTAATTAGCAAAAATGTCTAAAAACATTATTCCACTTTAACATTATGGGGCGTTTGGTGAAGGACAGTGACACAACATCCTCAATGTGATCTAAAACTCTGGACCTCGAAGCCAGTCCCACTGCATTTTTCAGTGTTCGTCTCTAAACAGGGACTAGTTTAGACCTGGGACACCAGGTGGGCGATTCCCCACTAATCAGGGACTGGTTTAGACCTGGGACACCAGGTGGGTGATTCCCCTCTAATCCGGGACTGGTTTAGACCTGGGACACCAGGTGGGCGATTCCCCTCTAATCAGGGACTGGTTTAGACCTGGGACACCAGGTGGGCGATTCCCCTCTAATCAGGGACTGGTTTAGACCTGGGACACCAGGTGGGTGATTCCCCTCTAATCAGGGACTGGTTTAGACCTGGGACACCAGGTGGGTGATTCCCCTCTAATCAGGGACTGGTTTAGACCTGGGACACCAGGTTAGTGATTCCCCTCTAATCAGGGACTGGTTTAGACCTGGGACACCAGGTTAGTGATTCCCCTCTAATCAGGGACTGGTTTAGACCTGGGACACCAGGTGGGTGATTCCCCTCTAATCGGGGACTGGTTTAGACCTGGGACACCAGGTGGGCGATTCCCCTCTAATCAGGGACTGGTTTAGACCTGGGACACCAGGTGGGTGATTCCCCACTAATCAGGGACTGGTTTAGACCTGGGACACCAGGTGGGTGATTCCCCTCTAATCAGGGACTGGTTTAGACCTTGGACACCAGGTGGGTGATTCCCCTCTAATCAGGGACTGGTTTAGACCTGGGACACCAGGTAGGTGATTCCCCTCTAATCAGGGACTGGTTTAGACCTTGGACACCAGGTGGGTGATTCCCCTCTAATCGGGGACTGGTTTAGACCTGGGACACCAGGTGGGTGATTCCCCTCTAATCAGGGACTGGTTTAGACCTGGGACACCAGGTGGGTGATTCCCCTCTAATCAAGGACTGGTTTAGACCTGGGACACCAGGTGGGTGATTCCCCTCTAATCAGGGACTGGTTTAGATCTGGGACACCAGGTGGGTGTAATTAATTATCTGTAGAACAGAAACCCAGCAGGCTTCGGACCTCGTAGGGTAAGAATTGAATAGCCCTGCTGTAACAACAAAATGTGGAGTATTTCAAGGGGTATGGATACAGTGCTTTCTACTCTAAAGGCACTGTATCTCTGAACATGGCGACTATAATACATTTAACTTTCTCTCTGAATAGTCTTTACTTTGTCCTATAAACATGTCTCTTGATTTGTATTTAAATGATTTATAACTTGTTTTTTGTTCAAGCTAATCTAATGTGTGTTTTCTGTTTAACCTCCAGTGTGTATGAAGCTATTCAATAAAACTGTTGGAGGAAGCAACGAGTCTGACTTTCTATGCAAATACACCGTACATATTAAATAAATCTATATTACATATTTAGTGGTCATGTCTGACTGGCTTTTTATAAACACCTACTATGTCTATACAGGGGTTCCCAAACTCCCTGCATGGTTAGTTTTTTTTCCCTATCACTACACCATTCATTCAAATAATAAACTAATCATCAAGCCGTGATCATTTTAATCAGCTGTGTACTGTTCGGGCAAAGACCAACACGTGCACGCACCGCTTGGGGTCGTGAAGACATCGTTTTGGAAACGCTGTGTAATGATCTGTGTCCGTGCAACTGTTGCTCATGGGGTTGACGTCACTTGACCTGTCACACACACACAAGAGGAAGAGGGCATTAGGGCAGCTCCTGCTTCTCTCTCGTCAACAATCACAGTCAGCAGACTAGATAGACTACAGCAGAGCAGCTCGAACTCAGAGCGACGCCGCTTTCTTTTAGACACTCGTGAGATTGTAATAGCCTATATTTTAAATTCAGTTTGTAATCGAGAAGTGTGCATATAGTCACTAAAGTGGGTCAGTCGCGGTGTAGGAGTTGTTGAGTTGTTGTGCGGCAAACCACCCATGACCAAAGCGCATGGAATATTGGAATAATTCTGCGACGCACGAATACACGTCGAACTGAAGCAGCGAGTTGGGAGTGCATTTTGTCCATCGAAAATAATTCCGTTCTATATTGGAGGTTACTTTTATTGACTTTTCAAACCACTGATATTTCTTTGTCTGTTTCCCTTTGTTTTGGCTGTCTACACGACTGCTGGACTGGACACAGTCATGCGCTCTCTGTCTCTCTATTGTGACATCGAGTTTCCAGCATTTTTCCTAGGCTATTTATGGTTTATTTGAATAGGGACAGATATAATCAAATTGATATAGCGAATAAACAATTATCTGAAACTTTGCACAGTGTGTAGGACCATTTTCAACACCTGACCCTCGATGGGATTTTGGAAAGCTTTATGAGACTGTAGAGGACTGGCTAGAACTTCTGTTTCACAGACCTTACAGGACTCCACACAGACCTTACAGGACTTCATATTTTGTGGACAACAGGACAGGAGCCATCATGGGTGTCAGGCAGAGTAGCCCCATGGCTGAGAGTCGAACCCGGGCATATTCTAGCCCAGTCCCCTCCTCTGGAGGCAGCACTACCCCAGTGTTCAGATACACAGCTGGGCCTGGTGGGCCCCAAATTCACTACACCGGATGGAACCGACCCAGCTCCTACCACCAGGTGTGTATGAGTGTAATGGAATTGGTTTGGGACAACAGTTACATGATGAGTAACTGCCTGACACATGGAGATTTGTTTTAGCTCACCAAGCCAATGCCAAGGCTTTAGTTCAGGAGGCTAACACAGTCTTGTTTTAGCTCACCAAGCCAATGCCAAGGCTTTAGTTCAGGAGGCTAACACAGTCTTGTTTTAGCTCACCAAGCCAATGCCAAGGCTTTTAGTTCAGGAGGCTAACACAGTCTATGAGGTACACAGGTTAAAAACATGGTCAGTTATGCCTGTGTAATTCAGCCATATCTATGTCCAGTATCTTGACGTTGTGTGTGTGTGTGTGTCCACCAGATTAATGTAACTCATGGCGGGCGGAGCAGGACGGATGTGTTCGGTAACAGTCTGGACCAGGAGGAGCCAGACTGGGAGAGAGGAGAACACCAGCTGATGATTGGCTCTCTACCACTTCACCTGTCCCCTAACCTACTGGGAGGTACGTGTGTATTCCTGGGCTTGACTGTCTACACCACATCTTATATCACAACTGGGCTGTTCTCACCCCCCCTCCCCTCGCTGGGCTGTTCTCACCCCCTCGCTGGGCTGTTCTCACCCCCTCCCCTCACTGGGCTGTTCTCACCCCCTCGCTGGGCTGTTCTCACCCCCCTCCCCTCGCTGGGCTGTTCTCACCCCCCCTCCCCTCGCTGGGCTGTTCTCACCCCCCTCCCCTCGCTGGGCTGTTCTCACCCCCCCTCCCCTCGCTGGGCTGTTCTCAGCTCCCCTCCCCCTCGCTGGGCTGTTCTCACCCCCCCCCCCCCCCCTCGCTGGGCTGTTCTCACCCCCCTCCCCTCGCTGGGCTGTTCTCACCCCCCTCCCCTCGCTGGGCTGTTCTCACCCCCCCTCGCTGGGCTGTTCTCACTCCCCCCCCCCTCGCTGGGCTGTTCTCCCCCCCCCCCCTCGCTGGGCTGTTCTCACTCCCCCCCCCTCGCTGGGCTGTTCTCACTCCCCCCCCCCTCGCTGGGCTGTTCTCACCCCCCTCCCCCTCGCTGGGCTGTTCTCACCCCCCTCCCCCTCGCTGGGCTGTTCTCACCCCCCCCCCCCCCCCTCGCTGGGCTGTTCTCACCCCCCCCCCCCCCTCGCTGGGCTGTTCTCACTCCCCCCCCCCCTCGCTGGGCTGTTCTCACCCCCCTCGCTGGGCTGTTCTCACCCCCCCTCGCTGGGCTGTTCTCACCCCACCCCCTCCTCGCTGGGCTGTTCTCACCCCCCTCCCCCTCGCTGGGCTGTTCTCACCCCCCCCCCGGGCTGTTCTCACCCCCCCCCCGGGCTGTTCTCACCCCCCCCCCCCCCCCTCGCTGGGCTGTTCTCACCCCCCCTCCCCCTCGCTGGGCTGTTCTCACCCCCCCCCCCTCGCTGGGCTGTTCTCATTCCCCCCCCCCTCGCTGGGCTGTTCTCACCCCCCCCTCCCCCCCCCCCCCCCTCGCTGGGCTGTTCTCACCCCCCCTCGCTGGGCTGTTCTCACCCCACCCCCTCCTCGCTGGGCTGTTCTCACCCCCCTCCCCCCTCCCCCTCGCTGGGCTGTTCTCACCCCCCCCCCCCCCCCCCGCTGGGCTGTTCTCACTCCCCCCCCCTCGCTGGGCTGTTCTCACCCCCCCTCCCCCTCGCTGGGCTGTTCTCACCCCCCCTCCCCCTCGCTGGGCTGTTCTCATCCCCCCCCCCCCCCCCCCCCCCCCTCGCTGGGCTGTTCTCACCCCCCTCGCTGGGCAGATAAGAAGAGGACCTTGTGGTCCTCCAATGGTTGACTTGTGACCTATTTGTGTGTGTGAGCGCTGACATGTCCGGTTCTATATTTCCCAGGGTTCCACTGTCCTGTGTGCAGTAAGTTTTTGGTGTCAGATGAGATGGAGATCCACCTGATCATGTGTCTCACCAAGCCACGACTCGCCTACAACGGTCAGTGTGCGTGTGTTATGTCTAGTTAGTCTGCCTGTCCGTCTGGCCTTCTGATTGGCTAGCATGGTGATGATAATGTGGTGTGTTTTGTCCCAGAGGACGTTCTGGAGAAGGATAGTGAGGAGTGTGCCATCTGTCTAGACGAGATGGAGCAGGGAGACACCATCGCTAGACTGCCCTGTCTCTGTATCTACCACAAAGGGTAACTACACACACGCACACACACGATCACAGTAAGATGCTGTTACTTTACTCGTGGTTCCCTCTCTCTCCGGCTCTCAGGTGTATAGACGAGTGGTTTGAGGTGAATCGTTCGTGTCCAGAGCACCCCTCGGATTAAAGCTTCAGATACCCACGGCATGTCCACTATCTACCTAGTTCATCCAGATGCTGGCCTATGAATCTACTTTACCTAGATCTACTTCCTCATGACATGCTGGCCTATGAATCTACTTCATCCAGATCTACGTCCTCATGACATGCTGGCCTATGAATCTACTTTACCTAGATCTACGTCCTCATGACATGCTGGCCTATGAATATACTTTACCTAGATCTACGTCTTCATGACATGCTGGCCTATGAATCTACTTTACCTAGATCTACGTCCTCATGACATGCTGGCCTATGAATCTACTTTACCTAGATCTACGTCTACATGACATGCTTGCCTATGAATCTACTTCACCTAGATCTACAGCTGACCTGCTGGTCTGTGAATCTACTCTACTTATATCTACGTCTGACCAGTGTTTGAAGAATGACGACTAGCCTGAAAAGTGCAGCCTACTCTTTTGCCTCACCAAGATACCCCTAATTTGCCTGGAATGCTCATTTAGAGATGCTCACCATAGACTTCAATAGACTGGGCCAGGACCCATTTTCTGAGAGTTGTACCTCAGCTGACTGACAATGAAGACGCTGCTCATGCTTATATAAGACACTGATGAACGATGACTTGAGGAACACGGTGGTGTATGGACACACAGCGAGACTTCATATTCCTCTCAGATCTACTCTAGTGGGTAGGGGTGGATACCTTCATTGTTAGTATTACTGTATTATAACAATGGAATAATGGGTTTGATTTTAACGGTGTAGAATGAGGGTATTTAGACAGCCGTTTCTACTGTAATAAGACACACGGTCTGAGTGCTGTGGCTGAAACATGCAGTTAATTCTGACCTTCATTTGTACGTATGTCAATTATGAAATCGCATGTTCTGTTGACCTTCATTTTTATTTCTGTGGTTGTGCAAAATCAATTTAAAGGTAACATACAGGGAATTAAAACCTTTGATTTACTCCAGACTTCACTGTGATATGTATATTTTGCATAAGAGCTTGAATTCATTGAATAAAGAACTAAAGCACAAATCAGCTCCAGAATATGTACTGTAAAAATATAGTGAATATATATGTACACTATCATTAATGTATGTTTAAATCATGGGTGTTAGATATGTACTGTGTTTTTAATATTACTGAATCAGGACTTTCAGAGGTTTTAAGAAACTAAGAATAAAAATGTATCAAATTCATTTCTGAAGTAACTCATTCACATTCCTTATATGTGTCTCCTGTTTCAATTGAACCATTCATCTCTCCAAGCCCACATCCAATTCATGTCAGTCTTCATGGAGTCTGTCTGGGGACCCTAAACCCTACAGAGTGCACTACTTTTGACCAGAACCCAATAGGGATGAACCTCTTGGCCATGTTCTGTTATAATCTCCACCCGGCACAGCCAGAAGAGGACTGGCCACCCCACATAGCCTGGTTCCTCTATGTTTCTTCCTAGGTTTTGGTCTTTCTAGGGAGTTTTTCCTAGCCACTGTGCTTCTACACCTGCATTGCTTGCTGTTTAGGGTTTTAGGCTGGGTTTTTGTACAGCACTTTGAGATATCAGCTGATGTACGAAGTGCTTTATAAATACATTTGATTTGGATCAACTAGATTCAGCCGTAAACTATTTTTTTCTTGGTCAGGGGCGGAACAGGCAGGGTCAGCAGGTAGCCTAGCGGTTCAAAAAAGCGCTGGGCCAGTAATCGAAAGGTCACTGGTACAAATCCCCAAGCCGACGAGGTGAAAATCTGCAGATGTGCCCTTGAGCAAGGCACTTCATTCAAGGTGTAGTCCTGCAGGGGTTGGGGGGGGGGGGGGGGGGGATGGGAAACGGAAAGAAATACCCTTTGTAACAGGCACATTTTTCAAATCACATTTTATTTGTCACATGCGCTGAATACAACAGGTGCAGACCTTACCGTGAAATGCTTACTTACAAGCCCTTAACCAAGAATGCAGTTAAGAAAATATTTACTAAATAAAAAGTTAAAAGTAATAAAATAACGAAGCTATATACAGGGGGTACCGGGTCAATGTTTAGGGGGTACAGGTTAGTCAAGGCAATTTGTAGTGACTATGCATAGATAAACAGCGAGCAGCAGCAACGTGGGGTTCGGGGGGCAATGTAAATAGTCAGTGTAGCCACTTGATTAACTGTTCAGCAGTCTTATGGCTTGGGGTTAGAAGCTGTTAAGGAGCCTTTTGGACCTCGACTTGGCACACCGGTGCAGGAAGAACAGTCTATGACTAGTGTGGCTGGAGTCTGACAATTTTTCACTGCGTAAGTGAGGACAATATTATTCCATTTCTATTGTTGTCCCTT
Organism: Oncorhynchus mykiss; assembly: GCF_057628025.1. Lineage (NCBI taxonomy): Eukaryota > Metazoa > Chordata > Actinopteri > Salmoniformes > Salmonidae > Oncorhynchus > Oncorhynchus mykiss. The sequence goes on along the minus strand of NC_143051.1, from coordinate 10,260,763 downwards.
CTATTCTTTATATGGACTGGAGAAATTAATATCCTCTGTGTTATTGTTAAACTCCATGTTACTTGGTGATCTCCTTCCTACAAGCTACGTCAGGAGAGTCTGAAATATTCAAACGAATCGTAGCTAGCCTACTTGTCCATTACCTTCAGTCGGACGGTGCAGCGAAATATAGCCGTGTTTCGCAGCTGGAGTCTGGACCAAAACCTTGAGATAGTAAGCAAGTTACCAACCAGGTTCATGCGAGAATGCCAGCCTTGAAACCATATAAAAATACATGTTAAAATATGTAAAAGTGAAATAGCGATATAATAATTTACACTTCACAACCCATCATCGCCCATGCAGTCGGCATTCTTAGTGTGTCCGGCTCATCTCATTGGCTAAAAGGGTCTCACTAGGTTAAGGCATAGTGCATGACTTAGGAGTGTTCATGGCTACAGTACAAACGTTATTTGGCCATCGGGAGAAATGTCATTCACAGCTAGGTTTATAAAATATTTAATACTCAATATCTTAGTTTAATTAAACCTGTTGGTTTTCTGAGCAGTGCTGAAAAAGACTACCAAAATATAAAATGCAACATTTAACAATTTAAAGACTTTACTGAGGTACAGTTAATTTTAGTCAAATCATTCATTTGAAATTAATTCATTAGGCCCTCGTCTATAGATTTCACACGACTGGGAATAGAGATATGCATCGGTTGGTACCTTTAAAAAAAAGGAGCGTGGATCACAAAACCAGTCAGTATCTGGTGTGACCACTATTTGCCTCATGCTCACACATCTCCTTCGCATAGAGTTGATCAGGCTGTTAATTGTGGCCTGTGGAATGTTGTCACTCTTCAATGGCTGTGCTAAATTGCTGGATATTGGCGGGAACTGGAAGATGCTGTTGTACACGTCAATCCAGGGCACTCCAAACTGGCTCAATGGGTGACATGTCTGGTGAGTATGCAGGCAATTGAATAATTGGGACAATTTCAGCTTCCAGGAATTGTGTACAGATCCTTGCGACCACGCTGAAAAATGAGGCGATGGTGGCAGATGAATGGCACGACAATGGGCCTCGGGATCTGGTCAAACTATCGCTGTGCATTCCAATTGCCATCGATAAAATGCAATTGTTGTCCATACCGTAAGCCCACCTCCACCAAGGGGCACGCCGCTCACATCAGCAAGCTGCTAACCCACACACACGTGCTCTGCGGTTGTGTGGCCGGTTGGACATGCTGTCAAATCGGAGGCGGCTTATGGTCGAGAAATCAACATTAAATTCTCTAGCAACAGCTCTGGTGGACATGCCTGCAGTCAGCATGCCAATTGCACACTATCAAAAGTTGAGACATCTGTGGTGTTGTGTGACAAAACTGCACATTTTAGAGTGGCCTTTTATTGTCCCCAGCACAAAGTGCACCTGTGTAATAATGCTGTTTAATTAATCAGCTTCTTGATATGCACACCTGTCAGGTGGATAGATTATCTTGGCATAGGAGAAATACTCACTAACAGGGATGTACAAAATTGGAGAGAAGCTTTTTGTGCGTATGGAACCTTTCTGGGACGTTTTACTTCAGCTTGTGTTTATGTTTTAGTTTCGTGCAAATCCCACTAACGCTATATTATTTATATATTCCCTTAGTCATATCCTAATTCCCTTTCTAACCCTGAAAAAAATGTCATCTAAACAGGGCAACATATCTCCACATACAGTTCATCGGCATGATAGAGAAAATCATGTTATTTATTATATGTCATTCCAAAGACCTGCGGCCCGTTCTGAATTCAACGTGATCCATTGACATCTTTACCATCCTGGCCCAGTATTTATCAGTAGCACTACGGATGGGTTACCAGGTGGCGGATATTTGGTAAACGTGTTATAGATGGACAAAGAATAAACTAGCCTCATCCACCGTCCTGACCCGCCCTGTAAGCTTCCGAGATCAAGACGGTGGAACGCGGTTAGCACAAAGGATCAAACGTAGCGTTTTCACGCGGCTGAAACATTATCATTCATTTACAAGATTTGATCCAGTCAGCCCACCCAAAAAACGTTCCTCTGGAATAACGCCTCAGACGTGTTCAGATACAGTTCTGAACTACACAACGTGCACATCAACTAAAGAAAGGCAATAAAGCACAGACACTTAATTTGCTGTTCGTGTGAAACATCTTTAATGTACAAAATAAGAAAAAAAGAAAAACATGGCTCGGGATTCAAAAGTTTCCTGAGGAGAAAAAAGACAAAAAAACGTTGCTGTACAAACAGTAGGACAAGACTGACATCTGCGTCGTCATGGCGATCATCTCCTGGGCCCTCCCCTGCCTCGGCCCCTCCCCCTGCCACGCCCTCTTCCTCTGCCCCTTCCACGCCCAGCCACTGGAGAGAGATTGAAGAGAGAGGGAGAGAAAGAGCGAGGGAAGAAATGATTATAGAGAGACGAGTTACACATCACAAATGTCTAGACTGTCCTATTCCTTGGGTCTCGTTGGTCTTTGTTGGGAGAGGTCGCTGACTGAACAGCATTTGTCTCATCAATACATTAGGCGGGATTGCCAGTTTTGATTTAAGTCTGATGAAGCAAATCTTTTGAAGGCGAGAACTCAGTCATGGCATCATCAGAAGGATGCAAGGCTGACTCCATTTAGTCGACAAGCTGTTGGTAAACCCGAGATTATTTTAGTCAAGCAGTAACCTACACCACACCGGTCTGATTCGCGTCTGTCTGAGTGGACTAATCCATTGTGGAGGTCGCGGGGATGGTACAGTCCATCACTAAGACGTGCTACTGATATTGTATACGGTTATATTACATAATGGTGCAACACTAATAAAATAAAATATTTTTTTTTATAACAAATGTCTCCGGTGTTGGATAGTGATTGCTGACCGCGGTTCTGAAACAGCGCGCTGTTGAATTGTCGCCTTGTCCTAGACCATGTTGCTATGTGCATAATAGCAAAGTTAACCAGCATATTGGCGTTGAGAACAATGCTGTGGAGGCAGCAGTGGAGTTAGGACACGTGAAAACAGTCCTTTCCTTAATTGTCTAAGAATATGGGTGAAATGGCATCTTAAATTAGGTCTATAATCAATAGCCTACCTGTTAAATGTGCCCGGATTTATAAATCATCAATATATACACAGTGCCTTCAGAAAGCATTCAGACCACTTGACCGTTTCCACATTTTTGTTAAGATAGCCTTATTCTAAAACAGATTAAATAAAACATCCTCAGCAAACAAAATGGAAACAGGGTAGAATGTTTTTGCAAGTTAATAAAAATAAAACAAAAATACCTTATTTACATTAAGTTTTCAGACCCTTCGCTATGAGAATCGAAATGGAGCTCAGATGCATCCTGTTTCCATTGATCATCCTTGAGATGTGGACTCCAATCAAGTTGTAGAAACATGTGGTAAATTCAGTTGATTGGACATGATTTGGACATAAGGTCTCACAGTTGACAGTGCACGTCAGAGCAAAAACCAAGCCATGAGGTCGAAACAATTGTCCGTAGAGCTCCGAGACAGGATTGTGTCGAGGCACAGATCCGGGGAAGGGAACCAAAACATTTCTACAGCATTGAAGGTCCCCAGGAAAAGTGGCCTCCATCATTGTTAAATTTGTAAGTAAAATTCAGGAGAAATTGGTGTTCAAATAGCAAAAATATTTTTTTTTAAAAGTGCCAACTATTTAAAAAAAATGTATCTAATCTTGTTCCCATGCCTACCACAGCACAAAGACACCCTTAGTTAAAGCAGTAAATTATCATAGAGCCAACACAGATGCCAAACAAGTCTGGCAAACTCTTGGATTTAAGTGATGCATTTGACACTGTTGACCATGATGTCCTTCTGGACAGACTGGAGAGGTGGGTTGGGCCTCTCTGGTCCAGTTCTAAAATTGGTTTAGGATCTATTTAACAGGTAGTGTGTTTTTGGTCACAATTGGTGAACATCACTCACGAGAAAATCCTAATGACACGAGACGCTCCACAAGGTTTTATTTTTGGGTCCGGCACTGTTTATATACACACTGTACCGGTCAGAAGTTTGTACACCTACTCATTCCAGGGTTTTGCTTTATTGTTTCGTATTCCTACATTGTAGAATAATAGTGACAACATCAAAACTATGAAATAACACATATGGAATCATGTAGTAACCAAAAAAAGTGTTAAACAAATCAAAATATTTTATATTTGAGATTCTTCAAAGTAGCCACCCTTTGCCGCGATGACAGCTTTGCACTCATAGCATTCTGTCAACCAGCTTCACGAGATAGTCACCTGGAATACATTTCAAGTAACAGGTGTGCCTTCTTAAAAGTTAAATTTGTGTAATTTATTTTCTCCTTAATGCGTTTGAGCCAATCAGTTGTGTTGTGACAAAGTAGGGGTGGTATACAGAAGATAGCCCTATTTGATAAAAGACCAAGTCCATATTGCAAGAACAGCACAAGTCCACCATTACTTTAAGACATGAAGGTCAGTCAACACGGAAAATGTCAAGAACTTTGAAAGGTTCTCCAAGTGCAGTCACAAAAACCATCAAGCGCTATGATGAAGCTGGCTCTCATGAGGACCGCCACAGGAATGGAAGACCCGGAGTTATCACTGCTACAGAGGATAAGTTAATTAGAGTTACCAGCCTTCAGAAAATGCAGCCCAAATAAATGCTTCAGAGTACAGACACATCAACTGTTCAGAGGAGACTGCGTAAATCAGGCCTTCATGGTCAAATTGCTGCAAAGAAACCACTACTAAAGGACACCAATAAGAAGGAGAGACTTGATTGGTCCAAGAAACACAAGCAACACAAGCAACTGATAGACTGGTGGAAATCTGTCCTTTGTTCTGATGAGTCCAATTTAGAGATTTTTGGAACCAACCACCGTGTCTTTGTGAGACGCAGAGTAGGTGAACGGATGAGCTCCGCATGTTTGGTTCCCACCGTGAAGCATGGAGGTAGTGGTGGGATGGTGCGTCGCTGGTGTCACCGATTTATTTAGAATTCAATGCACACTTAACCTGCATGGCTACCACAGCATTCTGCAGCGATACGCCATCCCATCTGGTTTGAGCTAAGTAGGACTATCATTTGTTTTCAACAGGACAATGACCCAACACACCTCCAGGCTGTGTAAGGGCTATTTGACCAAGAAGGAGAGTGATGGAGTGCTGCATCAGATGACCTGGCCACCACTATCACCTGACCTAAACCCAATTGAGATTGTTTGGGATGAGTTGGACAACAGAGGAAAGGAAAAGCAGCCAACAAGTGCTCAGCATTTGTGGGAACTCCTTTAAGACTGCTGGAAAATCATTCCAGGTGAAGCTGGTTGAGAGAATGCCAAGTGTGTGCAAAGCTGTCATCAAGGAAAAGGGTGGCTACTTTGAAGAATCTAAAATATATTTCAATTTATTTGACACTTTGGTCACTAGATGATTCCATGTGTTATTTCATAGTTGATGTCTTTACTATTATTCTACAATGTAGAAAATAGTAAAAATAAAGAAAAACCCTTGAATGAGTAGGTGTGTCCAAACTCTTGACTGACACACACATCCCCGTGGCATCGTTATCAGAAAGCACAGCATTGATCTTCCCTGCTACACAGACGATACACAACTTTTACATTTCTGTGTCAGGGGATTTTAAGCGCCACAGATTAATTTAAACTGTATTAGCGATTGAAATACTTTGGATGGGATCACAACTTCCTCCAGCTAAACCAAGACAAGTTACTTGTTGTTGGAGCCAAAGCACAGAGAGAATCTGTGTAGCACATTTTAATTCACAGACAATAAAGATAAAACAGCAGGTAAACAAACCTAGGTGTTATTTTAGACTAGGAATTAAATTTCTAATCAAATTAGGAATGTGAACAAAAAAGCTTATCATCACTTGAGGAACATTGCCACGGCGTGACCGTTTCACTCTCGGGCTGATACAGAGAACTCATCCATACAAAGCAGACTTGACTGCTGTAATGCTCTCCTGTCCTGCAAAAACATACAGAATGCTGCAGCACGGGTACTGACCAAGACCAGACTGAGTGCATACCTTTACACCGGTTTTAAAAGGTATCCGCACTAACTGCCTGTGAGTTTTAGAATTCATTTTAAGATTCCTCTATTGGTTTTTAAATCAAGCCACAATTGTGCATCACAATACATGTCAGACATGAGTTTTGGGGGGGGGGGACGGACGGACGGACGGAGGACATAATAGGTCCCTCAGGTTCTCTGGACTTTTAAGCCTAGGACCAAGAGGCATGGAGAGGCAGCCTTTAGTTACTATACCCCCAGCCTCTGGGGGGGGGGGGGATGTGGACATATTTAAAAGAGATCTTAAAATAAATATTTGTAGCTTTGCTATTTAGTCATTTGGTTTTTCATTATTTAGTTATTTTCTTTCTTGTTTGTGGTGTAGTAAAATGTTTCAGCTTTTATTTAAATTTGTTTTTCCACGTTGCATTCCATGTTTGAAATTTGGCTGTATAAATAACATTTGATTTGAACTAGTTACAACATGCCTCAACTAGTAGTTTAACAGACGTGGCCTTTGCTCTTGGCCCTGAACCGCTGTAGTGAGTACAGGTTTCAGTTACAGCCAAACGACCTAACACCTGACTGAATTCACCAGAAAGTCTTTGGCTAGCCAACTCTGCTGTGTTGGTTCTGGGCTGGCAAAAAAGCCTTCAGTCTATACCAGGGGAACTAAACTAAACTGATCCTACGAGGGCCAGTACCTGTTGGGTCTCTCTTCTAACTGATAATTCATTGCACACCTGGTATATCCCAGGTCTAACACAGTCCCCGATTAGAACAGAACAATGAAAAAAAATGCTGTGGAACTGGCTTTCGAGAACCAGGAATGAACTGACTTTGGTGGAATCTAAAAAGTATTCCTCGATTTCCCTCTGATCCCCAGAGGGAGGCAAGGACAGGAACCTTCGATATTCCACTGATATGTTGACCAGACTCACTCTCCATCCTCCCAGTCTGCTTGTGTACTCACCAGCCTCTCTCTTCTTGGACTTGACCTTGGGTTCAATGTCGACCAGCAGGGTGTCCAGCGGCAGACTGTCCGGCAGGATGAAGTATCTGATGTTGTTGCCGCGGATACTGAGGCTCTCCAGCTGGGTGGGCTCGCGGTTCTTCAGAGTCATCTTCACCGCCTTCAGGTGAGTGTTCATACTCACGTCCACACCTGAGGCACACAGTTAATGACCATCGTTAAGGTTACGGTAATGCACTCTCATTCACATCTACCCTTACTCATAGGTGTCTGACAAAGAGCGGCAACATAAAACACCAACTTTAATCTAACCGTGGAGAGTTTCCTAATAAAAACATCACTTGGGACAACAGGCTACAATAGTAAACATTGTTTGGACTGAGCAGCTACAGCACCCTAAACTTGACTTTTGTCCTTGTTTACATTGGATGCATCTCAATAGTCCTAAGTGGAGGTGTAGCCATTGTTCAGCCAGACATGAGGGGTCCATACCCGTGATTGTCCCATGGACCTGGGTTCCATTCTTCAGCTCAATGGTCACAGTCTCATGGCTGAGTTTCATCAAAAAACTAGAGGGGGAAACAACAGCTTGGTTATGAGTAGAGGCAATGTTACAAGAAATGCTGTTTCATCAAGTTGTGAATATCTCTTACTAACTTAACGAGCCATTGTTTTGACACAAACGGTTTTAAAAACACGTTTTTATCCAGGGTCTCTTATTTTTCGCCTGTAGGCCATTCTAGACCACTCAGTAGGGTACCAAGTTCTCCCACTTCTACAGGTGGAAAATGGAAGACCCTGGATAAAAACGTGTTTAAAACGCTAATTTGATAGCTAAGGAACACATTCAACCCGACGAATCGTAAGTATTTTGGTTAAACTGAGTAGTTTAGATTGGATTGATCAAGTACGCCAGGCTACGGAAGCTCCCGCAACGAGCCATCAGTCTAAACAATGTTGGCTCGTTGCGGGACGAAGCAAGTGGTAAGTAGCTACTTAGTTTACTGTGTGCAATGTCCAAAACAAACGAGAAAGATCAACACGAACCAGAACACTAGACTAGTTCATAACAATGCTGTGCTCTTTTGTTGGTGGGAAACCATCCAGGGCCCTTCCTGCACTGTGGTTTTCTAGCTTACTGTTAGCAAGCTAACGTCAATAGCACGTTAGCACATCTGTGGTTAGCAGATAACAATGGCGTATAGAAAGTCGCCAGGTAGTTCAAAGGCAGTCGTAGGATCGTGTTGCATATTATTTTCGCGGTTGAAAGCCCGTTCATTATATAACAATTTAGCTAGTCGCTTTTGCATATCTCTCATGTAATCACATCAACTAAAGCTGACTACTTTCAGCGAACAAACTCGCGCTCCAAATCTAAATCAATCCAGCTACTCAACCCCATATTTTTCACCTTGCATTGAAGCATAAAACTAAAGATGGACTTTTAGAATATGCTTACCGTACGAGTTTCATGTTGGTGATGGATTAGACAAATCCTCCACCAAAGACAAAACAAAATAATTACAGCGTACAAGTGGGATCACAGGCCGCTGCTGTATGAAATACGTTTTCGTTGCAGGATCACCGACGTCATAAAAACTCGACCGAACCAGGAAATGCAAAAAGAAAAGATAGGTGAACATTGCCTTCTAGCGGTTGATAGAAATGCATGACAGTAAAGATTGAGTCATCTAATTTTTTTTCGGGGTGCTTTTTAATTATTATTATTTTTTAAATTCACGATACAAAAATCGACCTTTATTGCTACATCAAACATGTCTAACAAAACAAAACACAGGTATTAACAAGAAAATACTCAAACATACAAAAAATATCAAGAAAATAATACAAAAAAAATAAACAATTTTAGTGCAATTGTATTCACTCTGAAAAAATCTTATTATGATTCAGGAAGATGTTATTCTTGTTGTTTCACTAGGGTTAATGTTTTAATAAGATAGTTGAATTCAATCAGAAAAATGTGTAATTTTGGTATAGAATTTTGGAATTTTTGTTTTTGTGTATGAAGTACTTGGCAACAATAATTTAAAAAATTAACAATAATTTCAGTGGTCTTGTCATCATTGCAATTGTAACATATTATATATTTAATGTCAAAACATAGGCAGTGTTCATAATGGTAAATAAGTATTTTGCAAGGTTTTCCCAAAATTCTGACACAAATTTAGATTCAAAGAACAAGTGAGACAGATTCTCACCTTCTTTTACACAGAAAAGAAAGAGTAAAGATTGTGTGAGTCTTAAGTATGACGAGACTGATAGTATGAGCAATTGTTGGCGCACCTTAATCAATGTTTGTTTTATGAGGTTGTCCAACTCATGTTAAAAGCATTTACACTGTAACAAGAAGCAAGTGTTCTATAGTGACAAAATGAAATAAAAGTACTTTGAAAGACGCAAATAACACCAATGTTTATGGTCGCCAGGGTTACAGTAATATAAAAAGCAGACGTCTGGGTTACAACCCCACTGGCCTCGAAACATTAAATAAAATGCCAAGAAAATACAAAATTGAATAGAAACCTTATCGTGAACAAAATTGCGATAAACAAACAATTATCTTAGCAATGGTGTCGTACAAAAATATAAAGTTTCCAAATCCATACTCCATCGTTCCAGGTTATGGTTTGTATGATCTGTGCGCATCACGTTACACCCTACTATACACTACTGCACTACTAAAGTAACGTAAAGCATTTCGCTGCACCAGATATAATATCGGCTGAACTGTGTACATGACCAAAAACATTTAGATTTACTTCCGATGGTTACATTTACATTTGAGCCATTTAGCAGACGCTCTTATCCAGAGCAACGTACAGAGGCAATTAGGCTTAAATGCATTGCTCATGAGCGCCAACATAATTTTCACATGTTTGGCTCGGGGATTCAAACCAGCAACCTTTCGGTTACTGGCCCAACGCTCTTAACCACTAGGCTGGTTGCACACTAAACTTTAGAAAAATGCCCTAAACCCAACAGTGAAGTTAAACCATGATTGCCTTTTCTGATTGATTTCTAAATCCAATGACTACTTTTATTAAGTAGAACATGGCTTATTAGAATTAAACACATTATTTCAGAATTTATATTATAATCTTGTAAAGTGACTAGACAACAGGATAGATAATTGACAGTAACAACAGTATACTGTAGGTAGGGGTAAAGGATAGATAATAGACAGTAACAGCAGTATACTGTAGGTAGGGGTAAAGGATAGATAATAGACAGTAACAGCAGTATACTGTAGGTAGGGGTAAAGGATAGATAATAGACAGTAACAGCAGTATACTGTAGGTAGGGGTAAAGGATAGATAATAGACAGTAACAGCAGTATACTGTAGGTAGGGGTAAAGGATAGATAATAGACAGTAACAGCAGTATACTTACTGTATGTAATCAGTATATCATGTAGTAATCAAAAAAGTGTTAAACAAATCAAAATATATTTTATATTTGAGATTCTTCAAATAGCCACCCTTTGCCTTGATGACAGCTTTGCACACTCTTGGCATTCTCTTAACCAGCTTTATGATGTAGTCACCTGGAATGTGTTTCAATTAACAGGTGTGCCTTGTTAAAAGTTAATTTGTGGAATTGATTTCCTACTTAATGCATTTGAGCCAATCAGTTGTGTTGTGACAAGGTAGGGTTGGTATACAGAAGAGCCATATTTGGTAAAATACCAAGTCCATATTATGGCAAGAACAGCTCAAATAAGCAAAGAGAAATGACAGTCCATCATTACTTTAAGACATGAAGATCAGTCAATTCTGAAAATTTCAAGAACTTTGAAAGTTTCTTCATGTGCAGTCGCAAAAACCATCAAGCGCTATGATGAAGCTGGCTCTCATGAGAACCGCCACAGGAATGGAAGACACAGAGTTATCTCTGCTACAGAGGATAAGTTCATTAGAGTTACCTCTCTCAGAAACTGCAGCCCAAATAAATGCTTCACAGAGTTCAAGTAACAGAATTTTCTCAACATCAACTGTTCAGAGGAGACTGAGTGAATCAGGCCTTAATGGTCAAATTGCTGCAAAGAAACCACTCCTAAAAGACACCAATAAGAAGAAGAGACTTGCCAAGAAACACAAGCAATGGACATTAGACCGGTGGAAGTCTGTCCTTTGCTCTGTTGAGTGCAAATTTGTGATTTTTGGTTCCAACCGCTGTGCCTTTATGAGACGCAAAATAGGTGAACAGATGATCTCCGCATGTGTGGTTCCCACCGTGAAGCATGGAGGAGGAGGTGTGATGGTGTGGAGGTGCTTTGCTGGTGACACAGTCTGTGATTTAAGGCACACTTAACCAGCGATTCTACAGTGATATGCCATCCCATCTGATTTGCAGTTTGTGGGACAATCATTTGTTTTCAACAGGGCAATGACCCAACACACCTCCAGGCTGTGTAAGGTCTATTTGACCAAGAAGAGTGATGGAGTGCTGCATTAAATGACCTGGCCTCCACAATCACCCGACCTCAACCCAATTGAGATGGTTTGGGATGAGTTGGACTGCATATGTGGGAACTCCTTCAAGACAGTTGGCAAAGCATTCCAGGTGAAGCTGGTTGAGAGAATGCCAAGAGTGTGCAAAGCTGTCATCAAGGAAAAGGGTGGCTACTTTGGAGAATATAAAATGTATTTTGATTTGTTTAACACTTTTTTGATTACTACATGACTCCATATGTGTTATTTCACACTTGATGGCTTCACTACTATTTTACAATGTAGAAAATAGTAAAAATAAAGAAAAACCCTTGAATGACTGAAATATCATAGTTGCATAAGTATTCAGACCCTTTACTCAGTACTTTGTTGAAGCACCTTTGGCAGCGATTACAGCCTAGAGTCTTCTTGGGTATGACGCTACAAGCTTGGCACACCTGTATTTGGGGAGTTTCTCCCATTATTCTCTTCAGATAATCTCAAACTCTGTCAGGTTGGATGGGGAGCATTGCTGTGCAGCTATGTTCAGGTCTCTCCAGAGATGTTCGATCGGGTTCAAGTCTGAGCTCTGGCTTTGCCACTCAAGGACATTCAGAGACTTGTCCCAAAGCCACTCCTGCGTTGTCTTGGCTGTGTGCTTAGGGCTGTTGTCCTGTTGGAAGGTGAACCTTCACCCCAGTCTAAGGTTGTGAGCGCTCTGGAGCAGATTTGCATAAAGGATCTCTCTGTACTTTTCTCCGTTCATCTTTCCCACGATCCTGACTAGTCTCCCAGTCCCTGTGCTGAAAGACATCCCCACAGCATGATGCTGCCACCACCATGCTTCACCGTAGGGATGGTGCCAGGTTTCCTCCAGACATGACGCTTGGCATTCAGGCCAAGAGTTCAACTTTGATTTCATCAGACCAGAGAATCTTGTTTTTCATGGTCTGAGAGTCTTTAGGTACCTTTTGGCAAACTCCCAAGCGGGCTGTCATGTGCCTTTTACTGAGGAGTGGCTTTCGTCTGGCCACTCTACCATAAATGCCTGATTGGTGGATTGCTGCAGATTGGTGGAGAGCTGCAGAGATGGTTTTCTTTCAGGAAGGATATCCCATCTCCACAGAGGAACTCTGGAGCTCTGTCAGAGTGACCATCGGGTTCTTGGTCACCAAGCCCCTTCTCCCCTAATTGCACAGTTTGGCCGGGCGGCCAGCTCAAGGAAGGTCACGCTGTCTGCTCTACTCTCAGCTCCACACAGCTTCAGTTGATTCCAGCACACACTTCACCACCCTCTCCATCTCCCTCTCCCCACCTCCCTCTCCTCTTCTCTCTATCTTCCTCTCTTCTCTCTCTGTCTTCTCATGTCAACAGCATTACAACATCCTGACACGGATTCAAAGCAAATCACAGTTTACAATTGTCAAAAATGATCAACCATAACAACCACTCGCTTTTCTTGGCATGGTGTGTTTACAACACATAGCTTATAAGTGTTCATAACATAGCATTTATAACACAGTGTTCATAAGCTTATCATGGTGAAGTTGGCCCAGCACACGTAGCTACTTCAATTTTCACACCATGGATGAAATCCCAAGAACAATACACAGTGTGCTAAGTGTCAGACTCCATAAAGAAATAAAGAATGTCGCAGATTCTAATTATGTTCCCAAAAATGTAATGGGTATAGCAACCAACGTTTCGGCAACGCAGTGCCTTCTCCAGGGTTGAGGTTTAAGGATCAGACTCAACATAAGGGTTAGCTAGCTAGCTAAAAAAACAAAGACCCTGTCTGACTCTGCATATGGTTGTGTCCAGGCAACACACCATGTAGCTGAATCAACTCCACTCCCCCATGTAGCCTAGCCTGGCTAATTGCTTTATTCCTTGGTCTCTGGCTCTTTCAACAGGCTAGCACTTGTTAGCTAGTGACTAACTAATAATTATAATCATAGCCAGGGCCATGTATTTCTGTCTATATGCCGTCGGTCATCGTTAGCTAGCTACATGGCTAGCTAGTTGCCCACCGCCGTTCTGCTACAGAACTGGCTGATGTGAATATCTGGATGTGATGCCAAGTTAGGCTGGTTCAAGCTGATGCCAGGGCTGTTTATTTTTTGGGGCAATTTTTTTGTTGTTGTATGGTTTAAATGGTAAGAGCTAGGTAGCTAGATACATAGAGAGTACATCGTTGTTGGGCTCTCAATTTAGTGTTGTTAAATCATTAAAACTACCTAGCTACAACTGTCTAAAACAGCTAACGTTAGCTAACAAGCTAGCTAATGATACAGCATCTAGCTGATAGAATCTAACGTTAATTAGCTAGCTATCAATCTACTACTTACACCACCATCGATTCACTTGGTCACCAGTCGGACATCCAAACATTCACACTGGCAGAATATTATTTCATTATTTTCCTTCTCGATATAATAACCTCAGTTATTCTGAGTGATGATTCGAGATGCTGCTGTTTCTGTTGTTATTGATCCAGGAAGAGGCATCATGCGCATGCGCAGCACAAGCTGTCTCTGGCCACTTGCACCTGATTGGTCAATAAATGTCTTCGTCTCCGAGTACTCTGTCTCAAAGACTGTTTAGAAAGGTTGCTAAACGTGCCTCAAATTTGGCCAAATCATTGACATAAAAAACACTCGAAACACAGGAAAGTCTTCCCATTCTGTATGTTTATTACACATAATACATGTTTACTACACACATAATACATGTTTACTACACACATAATACATGTTTACTACACAACTCCAATGTACAAGTAAGTTATGGATAAAAAATTAGGTCATCGCTATTGATAGTACATTACATTAGGCTACATAAAGATTGTATGGAGTCCTTAGGCACATAATAGATAGTGCTGTTCTTAATATTTTTACAACCAATTCTAGACAGCATTAGGATATACGTTCCCCTCACTGTCTCTCTGTCACACACACACACACACACACACACACACACACACACACACACACACACACACACACACACTTGATCTCTTTTTCTCTACTCTTGACAGCAGATGCCCAGTCTGCAGGCTTCACACAGGGCTTTCTCATGGGGCCTCCTCGACACCTCCTCTTCTTCCTCCTCCTCCTCCTCCTCCTCTTCCTCCTCCTCCTCCTCTTCCTCATCTTCCTCCTCCTCATCCTCGTCGTAGCAGTTCTTCTTAATTTTTCCAAACAATCCAAGCAGTGCCTCCTCCACCTCGTTCTGGGAGAAACCTGGGAGTTCAAACTCTTCCCGGCAGCGTTTGCATGCCTGGCCGTACGGCCGCATCAGCACGGTCCCCCTGGCTGTCGTATCCCGTAGACGGTACCGGAACATTAGCACCACCCGTGCCGACCGCCACGTCTTAGAGCACCCACCACACTGGAACCTGAGGGAGAGAGAGGGGGAGGGGGGAAGGAGAGAGAGAGGGGGAGAGGGAGAGAGAGAGAGGGAGAGGGGGGGAGAGGGAGAGAGAGAGAGGGGCGGGGAGAGAGGTAGAGGGGGAGAGAGAGAGAGAGGGGGGGAGAGAGGGGGAGAGGGAGAGAGATAGAGGGGGAGGGGAGAGGTAGAGGGGGAGAGAGCGAGAGAGAGTGGGGGAGAGTTAGAGGGGGAGAGAGAGAGGGGGGGGGGAGAGAGGGGGAGGGAGAGAGAGGTAGAGGGGGAGAGAGAGAGAGAGGTAGAGGGGGGAGGGAGAGAGAGAGAGAGAAAGAGAGAGGGAGGGAGGGAGGGAGGGAGGGAGGGAGGGAGGGAGGGAGGGAGGGAGGGAGGGAGGGAGGGAGGGAGGGAGGGAGGGAGGGAGGGAGGGAGAGAGAGAAAGAGAGAATTTTAATGAAAACATGTCTATCCGTGCATTTTAGACAAGTGGTCCGTTTCCACTGGTGCTGCAGTGCCAATCTTCTGAAAGTGTGAGCTCTATGTGGAACTGAGTCGGGAAACCACAGGCATACACAACACATAACAAGCATAAAGACAATGACAGTAAGAGAAAGAGATACCTACCGTCCATAGGCACAGTGGCTGTACACCCTCCATCCTCTCCTCCTCTCCTCCTTGGTGAGTGCTTCTGTCAGGCCATAGTTGAAGTGGAAGGCCCACTGGTCACTGCTGTCCAACTCCTCATCCAACATCTCCTCAAAACACTCTGACCACAGGGTGGGTGTCCAGTCTGGGTTACACACGCACACACACACACACACACACACACACAATAACAAGCACACACACATAGACAAACATGCAAGCGCACGTATGCAAACACACACACACACTTAGACAGGACCGGACTAGTTCGGACAGTGCAGCAAGGGCTTAGCTATTAAATAACTTTCCTGATTAATGCATATCAAAAAGCCTAGACCTTCTTCCTTTATGCAAATAAATAAATAAACAAACAAGCTAGATCACAGATCATATGTCCAAAACAAAAACGGCATAATAAGATAAAAGAAAGTAAATAAAAAGTATTCATTGCGTACCTGTGCTCATGATCGTCAATGTCGGAGAACAAATGGAAAAAAAATGCTGTTGAAGAACAAATTATCTATTTGTGTGGTTATGATATTGTCCGGTATGAGCTGAATATTTTATATGGTCCTGCTGGTATTCCCCTGACGTTGAGATTTGGAAAACGAAACTTAACGTCTGTTTTCTCTTCCCCACAGCCCAGTCCTTACGCAGTATGCAGTCTGTCACTGTGCCCTATTGAAGACCAGCCCTTTCAGCACAGTGTCCATTATATTGACCAGGGACCTCATGTATCAATATTGCGTAGAAACTATTCTAAAATATTACATAAAAAGTGTAATTTATCAAACAATCCTACGAGCGCCATAATGTACACCGATAGGAGATAACCATTAATAAATACAAATTGTTCTCAGCCTCAGCGCTTGTGCACGACCTAGGCTATTTGGATTTCGAAACGCCTCTATTTAACCAGATATGGTGAAAATCATCCATTTAAAGCCCGTGGGGAATATCCAGATTTTATTTTTTACATTTATATATATTTTTTATCTTTTGTTCTTATTTATTTATATATATTTTTTATTATTATATATTTTTTTTGTGGAATACACCTTTTTCCAGTACATGACAAATTTACATAACGCACAGATGCACGCTACTCTTGGTGGCAGTAACATGCTGACCACACCGCTCTCGTCGCGTGCGCGAGCGTTTCAACATAAATGTTATTCAATCATTGCACCCTTACTGCTCACGCGCGGTCTGCGTTGCCAGGTGCTAACATTTAAGTTGCTTCTGTTTGTGGCGCAGAACGCTCTGCAAGTCCTGCCTCTCCCATCTCCTCATTGGTTTATAGAAGCAGATACCCACATGCCATCTCATCATTGGTTATACCCACATGGCTTATTGAAAGATGAACTGAGGTCAGTAGTCATGATGGAAATATTATTAGATGCTAATCTCAATATAATGTCCAAAGAAGAAAAAGCCTGGAAGTAGGACAAATTAGGACAAATTAGCTAGCAACATTAAGCTAGCTAAATAGGACAAATTAGCTAGCAACATCAAGCTAGCTAAATAGGACAAATTAGCTAGCAACATCAAGCTAGCTAAATAGGACAAATTAGCTAGCAACATTACGCTAGCTAAATAGGACAAATTAGCTAGCAACATCAAGCTAGCTAAATAGGACAAATTAGCTAGCAACATCAAGCTAGCTAAATAGGACAAATTAGCTAGCAACATTAAGCTAGCTAAATAGGACAAATTAGCTAGCAACATCAAGCTAGCTAAATAGGACAAATTAGCTAGCAACTGCAAGCTAGCAAGCTAAATTGCCATAAATGTTTAATGCTTTTCGACCTGTCCCAAATTAATGTAATTGGTTCAGAGTTTGTTTAGATATTTCAACCTGCATGTCGAGATTGCGTTTGGTTTGGGGGGACAAAATCAATTTGCGCAGGATGGCGCATGCGCGTGACCGGTTTGGGTACGGTGTAAGAAAGACATCTTCATCTGCGCCCATTCAACATAGCCTACATTTACATTTTTATTTCTTACAAACAAAATCATTTTGGGCGGGGGTGCTTGAAAACTCTCTAAGATTGTATTTGGTTGTGATATTTGGAAAATGACTATTTTGGTTGCAGTATTTGTTAGCTAGAATGCTAACGCTCATTGATATCATAGGCTGTAGCAAAAGCTAGCCAAAGAGCCATTTTATTTAACGAGGCAAGTCAGTTAAGTACAAATTCTTGTTTTACAATGACGGCCTACCCGTCCCCTAACCCAGATGACGCTGGGCCAATTGTGCACCGCCCTATGGGACTCCCGACCACGGCCGGTTGTGATACAGCCCCGGATCGAACCATTGACACCTCCAGCACTGAGATGCAGTGCCTTAGACCACTGCAACACGTTGGAGCCATTACACTGGTTGGAGTGTTTTTTTTAACATGTAATGCAGTTGATTTGCGATGACACAAACATTATATTAAGCAAGACATTCATACAAGCCTTAAAATCCAATTATAATCCAAAAGTAGTGTGAAATAAGCAACATGTAAATAGATGTTTGTTTTTTGTTGCTGGTGTTCTATAAGAACTCTCCCTTGTTCTGCCACCAATTTGTGCGCATGGCCCTCGTGCGGCAATGTTTGAAAACACAAAATGGGCTCCGTATGCAGACCTAAGCTTGTCACCTGTTTTTCTTCCTTCAGGCAGTGTTTCAGCTAAATAGAAAAAGTAGCCAGCCAGGGCGTTACAAAGAAAGCAAACTATATTTTAGTGTCCTTGATTCCATCCATCTTGTAATGCCTTGATTCCCATTCAAAATACACAGATAAATTATTGAATACTTTAACGACTTTATCTCCCAGATTGGTAACATTTGTTGTGGTATTGTGTAGAAAGACATGACTTTACAATTAAAATGACTGAAAATTTATGAATTCAGTGTATTGTTAATTGTTTTGGATATTATCTAGTCCTAGGACTATATGATAACCTTTTTGTACCATTAAACTTGTCTCCTCTTGATATTAAAGTCATATTTACAGTTTTACTGCAAGATATGAAATGCCACAATGTTTGTTTTTCAAAATATTGATTTTATTTTCTCTCCTGCTGTGGAGAGCCAATGTGTCGTTTTGTAATTTGGGCGAACTATCCCTTTAAAAGTTTGGCCTGTCAATCAATCACTGTAGGTGGGATTGTCAGGGGAGGTGGCATGATGTTTGTCTGGTGACATTTGTCTGGTGAAGTCCACAAAGCAAATATTGCATATGTAACCGATGTGAAATGGCTAGCTAGTTAGCAGGGTGAGCACTAATAGCGTTTCAATCGGTGACGTCACTCGCTCTGAGACCTTGAAGTAGTGGTTCCCCTTGCTCTGCAAGGGCTGTGGCAACAAGGACTGTTGTCGATGTGTGCAGAGGGTCCCTGGTTCGAGCCCAGGTAGGGGCGAGGAGAGGGACGGAAGCTATACTGTTACACATATACAAACAGTTAAATGACCTGCAGCATGGTCAAGCAAGTTAATGTTTTTGAGAGTTTTACTAAACAAATACTGATTTAGACCCACAGAGTTACCTGCAGTCAGCACAAAGACAACAGGAGCACTGCTTCCGTTATTCCAGCACCATTTACACTTAAACATTTAAACATCATCAAATCAACTAGGCTATATAAACTTAGTTTAATGCACTGAAAACAAACTTAAAGATACCAAAAACAATTCAGTCCAATTCATTTAGCTAAATATCATGTGGCTGTCCACGGTACTGATTTCTCTCTCTGTGTGTGTGTGTGCGTGCATAAGATTTTTTTTGAGGGGAGAACTCACCCAACTTGTAGACTAGTTGAATGCCACCCTCCTCTCTTTCATGTTGGCAAAGCGGTCTATGTCTCTGTATGCTTTTAGTTTTCATTTTCATATACCACCTAGCTAAAAGCTAGCTACTGCACGACATCAACACAAGCAGATGAGAAACTGACGTGTTTTTCTTACAATTATGACGTTTCGCTTACGATGTTATTTGATTGGTGTGAAGCCAAAGCCAAATTGGCTTTGCGGCGCCAGGACAACCCACAGTTGAGCTCACCTCAATGCTGATTGGCAATTTTTTATTTTTTATTATTAGGCTAAATGCTAGCATCAATCAATCAAATGCTACGGCGGCAACAAGCTATACTCTTTTGGTTCAGACAGCATCCGATAAATGGGCATCACATACTGAGAAAGAGGGGAGCTGTTTCCCTCGCTCTGATCATTTCACCAGTGAGATTCAGCCTCTTGTGAATTGACAGAAAATTATGAAAATACAGAGATGAAAGAGAAACTATTTTATAGTTGTTATTTTTTCACAGATTTGTCAACCCCCTTATGTTTTTACTTAATAACAAAACAAATATTGATTCTGCCCACTTACCTCCCTTGTCTAAATCTTACCAAGCTTTTTTCCCTGTCAGAAAATAGACATATAGGCAACATATATACCAAAAAGAGAGTTGTTTCCATTGTGGTCCTCTATCTAGTGTAGAGAGTGAGGTCAGCATCTTACCAGTGAATAGAGAAGCATGAACTGTGCTGCCTGAGTCAGGTAGACAGACGTTCATCTAAACAACAATGGAAATATCTTCAGATATGTGTATGACATTAATATCAATATGGCAGAAGAAATACGTCATTCTAAGATAATGGCAATTACATTATAATTAGTAAGGTAGTTCATTACCATCTTATTTCAGTATACCAATTTTTACCACTTCATTTAGCCAATTATTTCATTTGAAAAGGTTTTGATAATGCTTAATTCTCTTAATTCTCTTAATTATTAATTATTCCAGAGTGCTACTCGTACACTTGGTTTTTCACCATATTTTTTCCAAAAGTGGTGATGACTGTTAGGTCAGATTACTCGTTGGTTATTACTGCATTAGCGGGAACTAGAAGCATTTCGCTACACTCGCATTAACATCTGCTAACCATGTGTATGTGACAAATAACATTTGATTTGATTTGATTTTGACTGAAGAGCAGGAATAAACCCATGCAACCTATAGCTCTCCCGCCATCCTATTGGAGGGATCCTGGTGAATGATGTATGCCTCACAGGTGTAGTTCCCAGCATCCTCCTTGGTGACATTGTTGATGATCAGGGTGGCCCTTCCATTTGTTTGTATTGTTTTTAATCTTTTTAATGAACTTATCTTTGTTCTAGCTAGCTATTTGTTTAGGTAGCTATCAAGTAAACACCAAATGGTTGTTCCATGTGTTGGAGGTCGCCCCTGTCCCAGCGGGCCAGCTGCAACCCCCCCCCCCCTGAAGTCAGCATTCTCAATCCCATGGTTGCATCTCAGCCTGCCCTCCTGACCTACCATAGTTTTCCATTGGATGGCTACAGGTGCTTCACCATGACAACACAACATGCAGATAGGCAAGTTGTTGCTTGTAGAGTTGAAGGGGATAGTTTGAACATTCATAAACCATATATAGTTGACAGGTGGCCAAAAGCAGTGTTACTAACCACAATTCTTTCATTTTCAAATAAACCTCTGAACCCAAGGCCAATAACCTTTACTCCGGTCTACCTATGCAAATAGAGATGGTAGATAAACCTCATATACAACATACCGTAGAATATGATAGGTCTAGCCTCATATACAACATACCGTAGAATATGATAGGTCTAGCCTCATATACAACATACCGTAGAATATGATAGGTCTAGCCTCATATACAACATACCATAGAATATGATAGGTCTAGCCTCATATACAACATACTGTAGAATATAATAGGTCTAGCCTCATATACAACATACTGTAGAATATGATAGGTCTAGCCTCAAATACAACATACCGTAGAATATGATAGGTCTAGCCTCATATACAACATACTGTAGAATATGATAGGTCTAGCCTCATATACAACATACCGTAGAATATGATAGGTCTAGCCTCATAAACAACACACCATAGAATATGATAGGTCTAGCCTCATATACAACATACCGTAGAATATGATAGGTCTAGCCTCATATATAACATACTGTAGAATATGATAGGTCTAGCCTCATATACAACATACTGTAGAATATGATAGGTCTAGCCTCATATACAACATACCGTAGAATATGATAGGTCTAGCCTCATATACAACGTACCGTAGAATATGATAGGTCTAGCCTCATATACAACATACCGTAGAATATGATAGGTCTAGCCTCATATACAACATACTGTAGAATATGATAGGTCTAGCCTCAAATACAACATACTGTAGAATATGATAGGTCTAGCCTCATATACAACATACTGTAGAATATGATAGGTCTAGCCTCATATACAACGTACCATAGAATATGATAGGTCTAGCCTCATATACAACATACTGTAGAATATGATAGGTCTAGCCTCATATACAAGAATCTGATAGGTCTAGCCTCATATACAAGAATATGATAGGTCTAGCCTCATATACAACATACCGTAGAATATGATAGGTGTAGCCTCATATACAACATACTGTAGAATATGATAGGTCTAGCCTCATATACAACATACTGTAGAATATGATAGGTCTAGCCTCATATACAACATACTATAGAATATGATAGGTCTAGCCTCATATACAACGTACTATAGAATATGATAGGTCTAGCCTCAAATACAAGAATATGATAGGTGTAGCCTCATATACAAGAATATGATAGGTCTAGCCTCATATACAACGTACCATAGAATATGATAGGTCTAGCCTCAAATACAACGTACTATAGAATATGATAGGTCTAGCCTCATATACAACATACCGTAGAATATGATAGGTCTAGCCTCATATACAACACACCGTAGAATATGATAGGTCTAGCCTCATATACAACATACTGTAGAATATGATAGGTCTAGCCTCATATACAACGTACCATAGAATATGATAGGTCTAGCCTCATATACAACGTACTATAGAATATGATAGGTCTAGCCTCATATACAACATACCGTAGAATATGATAGGTCTAGCCTCATATACAACACACCGTAGAATATGATAGGTCTAGCCTCATATACAACGTACTATAGAATATGATAGGTCTAGCCTCATATACAACATACCGTAGAATATGATAGGTCTAGCCTCATATACAACGTACTATAGAATATGATAGGTCTAGCCTCATATACAACATACCGTAGAATATGATAGGTCTAGTCTCATATACAACATACTGTAGAATATGATAGGTCTAGCCTCATATACAACATACTATAGAATATGATAGGTCTAGCCTCATATACAACATACCGTAGAATATGATAGGTCTAGCCTCATATACAACGTACTATAGAATATGATAGGTCTAGCCTCATATACAACATACCGTAGAATATGATAGGTCTAGCCTCATATACAACGTACTATAGAATATGATAGGTCTAGCCTCATATACAACATACCGTAGAATATGATAGGTCTAGCCTCATATACAACATACTGTAGAATATGATAGGTCTAGCCTCAAATACAACATACTGTAGAATATGATAGGTCTAGCCTCATATACAACATACTGTAGAATATGATAGGTCTAGCCTCATATACAAGAATCTGATAGGTCTAGCCTCATATACAAGAATATGATAGGTCTAGCCTCATATACAACATACCGTAGAATATGATAGGTGTAGCCTCATATACAACATACTGTAGAATATGATAGGTCTAGCCTCATATACAACATACTGTAGAATATGATAGGTCTAGCCTCATATACAACATACTATAGAATATGATAGGTCTAGCCTCATATACAACGTACTATAGAATATGATAGGTCTAGCCTCAAATACAAGAATATGATAGGTGTAGCCTCATATACAAGAATATGATAGGTCTAGCCTCATATACAACGTACCATAGAATATGATAGGTCTAGCCTCATATACAACGTACCATAGAATATGATAGGTCTAGCCTCATATACAACGTACTATAGAATATGATAGGTCTAGCCTCATATACAACATACCGTAGAATATGATAGGTCTAGCCTCATATACAACACACCGTAGAATATGATAGGTCTAGCCTCATATACAACGTACTATAGAATATGATAGGTCTAGCCTCATATACAACATACCGTAGAATATGATAGGTCTAGCCTCATATACAACGTACTATAGAATATGATAGGTCTAGCCTCATATACAACATACCGTAGAATATGATAGGTCTAGTCTCATATACAACATACTGTAGAATATGATAGGTCTAGCCTCATATACAACATACTATAGAATATGATAGGTCTAGCCTCATATACAACATACCGTAGAATATGATAGGTCTAGCCTCATATACAACGTACTATAGAATATGATAGGTCTAGCCTCATATACAACATACCGTAGAATATGATAGGTCTAGCCTCATATACAACGTACTATAGAATATGATAGGTCTAGCCTCATATACAACATACCGTAGAATATGATAGGTCTAGCCTCATATACAACGTACTATAGAATATGATAGGTCTAGCCTCATATACAACATACTGTAGAATATGATAGGTCTAGCCTCATATACAACGTACCATAGAATATGATAGGTCTAGCCTCATATACAACGTACCGTAGAATATGATAGGTCTAGTCTCATATACAACATACTGTAGAATATGATAGGTCTAGCCTCATATACAACATACTGTAGAATATGATAGGTCTAGCCTCATATACAACGTACCATAGAATATGATAGGTCTAGCCTCATATACAACATACCGTAGAATATGATAGGTCTAGCCTCATATACAACATACTGTAGAATATGATAGGTCTAGCCTCATATACAACATACCGTAGAATATGATAGGTCTAGCCTCATATACAACGTACTATAGAATATGATAGGTCTAGCCTCATATACAACATACCGTAGAATATGATAGGTCTAGCCTCATATACAACGTACCGTAGAATATGATAGGTCTAGCCTCATATACAACATACCGTAGAATATGATAGGTCTAGCCTCATATACAACATACTGTAGAATATGATAGGTCTAGCCTCATATACAACGTACCATAGAATATGATAGGTCTAGCCTCATATACAACGTACTATAGAATATGATAGGTCTAGCCTCATATACAACGTACCATAGAATATGATAGGTCTAGCCTCATATACAACGTACTATAGAATATGATAGGTCTAGCCTCATATACAACGTACTATAGAATATGATAGGTCTAGCCTCATATACAACGTACCATAGAATATGATAGGTCTAGCCTCATATACAACGTACCATAGAATATGATAGGTCTAGCCTCATATACAAGAATATGATAGGTCTAGCCTCATATACAACATACTGTAGAATATGATAGGTCTAGCCTCATATACAACATACCGTAGAATATGATAGGTCTAGCCTCATATACAACATACTGTAGAATATGATAGGTCTAGCCTCATATATAACATACTGTAGAATATGATAGGTCTAGCCTCATATACAACATACCGTAGAATATGATAGGTCTAGCCTCATATACAACATACTGTAGAATATGATAGGTCTAGCCTCATATACAACGTACCATAGAATATGATAGGTCTAGCCTTATATACAACATACCGTAGAATATGATAGGTCTAGCCTCATATACAACGTACTATAGAATATGATAGGTCTAGCCTCATATACAACATACTGTAGAATATGATAGGTCTAGCCTCATATACAACATACTGTAGAATATGATAGGTCTAGCCTCATATACAAGAATCTGATAGGTCTAGCCTCATATACAAGAATATGATAGGTCTAGCCTCATATACAAGAATATGATAGGTGTAGCCTCATATACAAGAATATGATAGGTGTAGCCTCATATACAAGAATATGATAGGTCTAGCCTCATATACAACATACCGTAGAATATGATAGGTCTAGCCTCATATACAACATACCGTAGAATATGATAGGTCTAGCCTCATATACAACGTACCATAGAATATGATAGGTCTAGCCTCAAATACAACATACTGTAGAATATGATAGGTCTAGCCTCATATACAACATACTGTAGAATATGATAGGTCTAGCCTCATATACAACATACTGTAGAATATGATAGGTCTAGCCTCATATACAAGAATCTGATAGGTCTAGCCTCATATACAAGAATATGATAGGTCTAGCCTCATATACAAGAATATGATAGGTCTAGCCTCATATACAAGAATATGATAGGTCTAGCCTCATATACAACGTACCATAGAATATGATAGGTCTAGCCTCAAATACAACATACTGTAGAATATGATAGGTCTAGCCTCATATACAACATACTGTAGAATATGATAGGTCTAGCCTCATATACAACGTACTATAGAATATGATAGGTCTAGCCTCATATACAACATACTGTAGAATATGATAGGTGTAGCCTCATATACAACATACCATAGAATATGATAGGTCTAGCCTCAAATACAACATACTGTAGAATATGATAGGTCTAGCCTCATATACAACATACTGTAGAATATGATAGGTCTAGCCTCATATACAACATACTGTAGAATATGATAGGTCTAGCCTCATATACAACATACTGTAGAATATGATAGGTGTAGCCTCATATACAACATACCATAGAATATGATAGGTCTAGCCTCATATACAACATACTGTAGAATATAATAGGTCTAGCCTCATATACAACATACTGTAGAATATGATAGGTCTAGCCTCATATACAACATACTGTAGAATATGATAGGTGTAGCCTCATATACAACATACCATAGAATATGATAGGTCTAGCCTCAAATACAACATACTGTAGAATATGATAGGTCTAGCCTCAAATACAACATACTGTAGAATATGATAGGTCTAGCCTCATATACAACATACTGTAGAATATGATAGGTCTAGCCTCATATACAACATACCGTAGAATATGATAGGTCTAGCCTCAAATACAACATACTGTAGAATATGATAGGTCTAGCCTCATATACAACATACTGTAGAATATGATAGGTCTAGCCTCATATACAACATACTGTAGAATATGATAGGTCTAGCCTCATATACAACATACTGTAGAATATGATAGGTCTAGCCTCATATACAACATACTGTAGAATATGATAGGTGTAGCCTCATATACAACATACCATAGAATATGATAGGTCTAGCCTCATATACAACGTACCATAGAATATGATAGGTCTAGCCTCAAATACAACATACTGTAGAATATGATAGGTCTAGCCTCATATACAACATACTGTAGAATATGATAGGTCTAGCCTCATATACAACATACCATAGAATATGATAGGTCTAGCCTTATATACAAGAATATGATAGGTCTAGCCTCATATACAAGAATATGATAGGTCTAGCCTTATATACAGTGCCTTGCGAAAGTATTCGGCCCCCTTGAACTTTGCGACCTTTTGCCACATTTCAGGCTTCAAACATAAAGATATAAAACTGTATTTTTTTGTGAAGAATCAACAACAAGTGGGACACAATCATGAAGTGGAACGACATTTATTGGATATTTCAAACTTTTTTAACAAATCAAAAACTGAAAAATTGGGCGTGCAAAATTATTCAGCCCCTTTACTTTCAGTGCAGCAAACTCTCTCCAGAAGTTCAGTGAGGATCTCTGAATGATCCAATGTTGACCTAAATGACTAATGATGATAAATACAATCCACCTGTGTGTAATCAAGTCTCCGTATAAATGCACCTGCACTGTGATAGTCTCAGAGGTCCGTTAAAAGCGCAGAGAGCATCATGAAGAACAAGGAACACACCAGGCAGGTCCGAGATACTGTTGTGAAGAAGTTTAAAGCCGGATTTGGATACAAAAAAAAATCCCAAGCTTTAAACATCCCAAGGAGCACTGTGCAAGCGATAATATTGAAATGGAAGGAGTATCAGACCACTGCAAATCTACCAAGACCTGGCCGTCCCTCTAAACTTTCAGCTCATACAAGGAGAAGACTGGTCAGAGATGCAGCCAAGAGGCCCATGATCACTCTGGATGAACTGCAGAGATCTACAGCTGAGGTGGGATCAGTCGTATATTGCACAAATCTGGCCTTTGTGGAAGAGTGGCAAGAAGAAAGCCATTTCTTAAAGATATCCATAAAAAGTGTTGTTTAAAGTTTGCCACAAGCCACCTGGGAGACACACCAAACATGTGGAAGAAGGTGCTCTGGTCAGATGAAACCAAAATTGAACTTTTTGGCAACAATGCAAAACGTTATGTTTGGCGTAAAAGCAACACAGCTCATCACCCTGAACACACCATTCCCACTGTCAAACATGGTGGTGGCAGCATCATGGTTTGGGCCTGCTTTTCTTCAGCAGGGACAGGGAAGATGGTGAAAATTGATGGGAAGATGGATGGAGCCAAATACAGGACCATTCTGGAAGAAAACCTGATGGAGTCTGCAAAAGACCTGAGACTGGGACGGAGGTTTGTCTTCCAACAAGACAATGATCCAAAACATAAAGCAAAATCTACAATGGAATGGTTCAAAAATAAACATATCCAGGTGTTAGAATTGCCAAGTCAAAGTCCAGACCTGAATCCAATCGAGAATCTGTGGACAGAACTGAAAACTGCTGTTCACAAATGCTCTCCATCCAACCTCACTGAGCTCGAGCTGTTTTGCAAGGAGGAATGGGAAAAAAATTCAGTCTCTCGATGTGCAAAACTGATAGAGACATACCCCAAGCGACTTACAGCTGTAATCGCAGCAAAAGGTGGCGCTACAAAGTATTAACTTAAGGGGGCTGAATAATTTTGCAAGCCCAATTTTTCAGTTTTTGATTTGTTAAAAAAGTTTGAAATATCCAATAAATGTCGTTCCACTTCATGATTGTGTCCCACTTGTTCTTGATTCTTCACAAAAAAATACAATTTCATATCTTTATGTTTGAAGCCTGAAATGTGGCAAAGGGTCGCAAAGTTCAAGGGGGCCGAATACTTTCGCAAGGCACTGTACAAGAATATGATAGGTCTAGCCTCATCGCATGCTCATTGATTTACAACAGAAATGTCACTTAATTCCCGTGCATAAGTTCTCTTATATTCTTCTAGAAGGCGGGAGAAAGACAGTGGTTGGGAACTTTGTTCTGTCATCAAATGACGCAGAATGAACACGGGTATCCTTTCTCTTCTGTACAGGACCACAACCACGGACAGATGAAATGACAGTGAGATGAAGCCATGACCTTTTAACCTTTTCTTACAATCCAGAATCCTGAGAAGAGACAACAGAGAAACCAACAGCCAGACAAACAAACAACAAACAAATTTGAGGAGGAAGGATAGAGTGTATTTTAGAGACAAACAGACAGACCGTGGGATCACGTGTTGGACAAAAGCAGTGGTGTTGACCACAATCTTTTCATTTTCACATAAACCTCTGAGTGAACACGGGTATTTCATTGTCTTCTTTACCGAAACCACAGACAGAGGAAATTACAGTGAGACGAAGCTTGACTATGACCTTGTAATAACACATGACATGACCTCAACCACTTCCTTGTCTAACCTCTAACCCCTGCTGTACACTTCCTTGTCTAACCTCTAACCCCTGCTGTACACTTCCTTGTCTAACCTCTAACCCCTGCTGTACACTTCCTTGTCTAACCTCTAACCCCTGCTGTACTATCTAGACCAGACTGGGAGGAGTTAGTTGAGTTTGGAGGGGATTAAACATTAAATAAAACACAGACACACACGTTTTGTATTATTGGTATTATTATTACCTAAAATTGATTTCCATTCAAAATCCTATTTTCCTTAACCCCTAAACCCTACCCCTAACCCCTAGCCCCTAAACCCTAACCCTAAACTAAACTAAACCCTAACCCTAAACTAAACCCTAACCCTAAACTAAACCCTAACCCTAAACTAAACCCTAACCCCTAAACTAAACCCTAACCCTAATCTAAACCCTAACCCTAAACTAAACCCTAACCCCTAAACTAAACCCTAAACTAAACCCTAACCCTAAACTAAACCCTAACCTTAACCCTAACCCTAAACTAAACCCTAACCCTAAACTAAACCCTAACCCCTAAACTAAACCCTAACCCTAACCTTAACCCTAACCCCTAAATCTAAACCCTAACCCCTAAACTAAACCCTAACCCTAACCTTAACCCTAACCCCTAAATCTAAACCCTAACCCTAAACTAAACCCTAAACCCTAAACTAAACCCTAACCTTAACCCTAACCCTAAACTAAACCCTAACCCTAAACTAAACCCTAACCCCTAAACTAAACCCTAACCCTAACCTTAACCCTAACCCCTAAATCTAAACCCTAACCCCTAAACTAAACCCTAACCTTAACCCTAACCCCTAAATCTAAACCCTAACTCCTAAACTAAACCCTAACCCCTAAACTAAACCTTAACCCCTAAATCTAAACCCTAACCCCTAAACTAAACCCTAACCTTAACCCTAACCCCTAAACTAAACCCTAACCCCTAAACTAAACCTTAACCCCTAAATCTAAACCCTAACCCCTAAACTAAACCCTAACCTTAACCCTAACCCCTAAATCTAAACCCTAACCCCTAAACTAAACCCTAACCCCTAAATCTAAACCCTAACCCCTAAACTAAACCCTAACCCTAACCTTAACCCTAACCCCTAAATCTAAACCCTAACCTAAACCCTAACCCCTAAATCTAAACCCTAACCCTAAACTAAACCCTAACCCCTAAATCTAAACCCTAACCCTAATCTAAACCCTAACCCTAAACTAAACCCTAACCCCTAAATCTAAACCCTAACCCTAAACTAAACCCTAACCCTAAACCCTAACCCCTAAATCTAAACCCTAACCCTAATCTAAACCCTAACCCTAAACTAAACCCTAACCCCTAAATCTAAACCCTAACCCTAAACTAAACCCTAACCCTAAACTAAACCCTAACCCCTAAATCTAAACCCTAACCCTAAACTAAACCCTAACCCTAAACTAAACCCTAACCCCTAAACTAAACACTAACCCTAAACTAAACCCTAACCCTTAAACTAAACCCTAACCCTAAACTAAACCCTAACCCCTAAACTAAACCCTAACCCTAAACTAAACCCTAACCCCTAAATCTAAACCCTAACTCCTAAACCCTAACTCTAATTGCAATCATAACCCCTAAGAATAGCCTTTGTCCTCGTGTGGACCTGGGAAATGTCCCCATGAGGGAGAATGTTCCTTGTGGGGATTTCAGGTACCCCATGAGCATAGTAACATAAGCACATACACACAGTAGATGGCAGCGTTGTACAGTAGATGGCAGCGTTGTACAGTAGATGGCAGCGTTGTACAGTAGATAGCAGCGTTGTACAGTAGATGGCAGCGTTGTACAGTAGATGGCAGCGTTGTACAGTAGATGGCAGCGTTGTACAGTAGATGGCAGTGTTGTACAGTAGATGGCAGGGTTGTACAGTAGATGGCAGTGTTGTACAGTAGATGGCAGTGTTGTACAGTAGATGGCAGTGTTGTACAGTAGATGGCAGCGTTGTACAGTAGATGGCAGTGTTGTACAGTAGATGGCAGTGTTGTACAGTAGATGGCAGCGTTGTACAGTAGATGGCAGCGTTGTACAGTAGATGGCAGCGTTGTACAGTAGATGGCAGTGTTGTACAGTAGATGGCAGCGTTGTACAGTAGATGGCAGCGTTGTACAGTAGATGGCAGCGTTGTACAGTAGATGGATGTGTAGTTTATGGTGTCGCTGTTTTATTAAGTTCAGGCACAGAGTTTTACCTCATAATACACTATGCCACTCTGCTCACACGCACCCACCCCCACACACCTACCCACTAACCCACACACCCACACCCACCCACCAACCCACACACTCACACAAGTCAGTGTCAGCTTTGGCCACATGACTTTATTACAATACATTTTTTGTTAAAACATGACATCATAAACCTCAATAGAATTTTAAAAGAGAACCTTATTTCTCCGCTGTGCTCTATCCCTTTAATTCTGATATTACTTACTGTCTCATTACAGTTATTAATCATAATGTAGATGACACAACCAATGCCTGGTGATAGGCTATCACCCATCCATCATATTTACACTAAGAGCCCTTATCATGAACTCATTATTCAGAACTATATTCCCTCACTAAGTGTTTTTTACAGAGTGTGTTCATGTACTTGGAAATGGTATTTACACGTCTTTGGTGTAGTGGACAGAAAGAGACAGACAGAGACAGAGACAGACAGACAGACAGACAGAGACAGACAGACAGACAGACAGACAGACAGACAGAGACAGACAGAAAGAGACAGACAGAGACAGACAGACAGACAGACAGACAGACAGACAGACAGACAGACAGACAGAGACAGACAGAAAGAGACAGACAGAGACAGAGACAGACAGACAGACAGACAGACAGACACAGACAGACAGAGACAGACAGAAAGAGACAGTCAGAGACAGACAGACAGCCAGAGACAGACAGACAGACAGCCAGAAAGAGACAGCCAGAGACAGAGACTTAAGGCGTGGCAGTTTATATAAGATACAACTCTGTTCCAACATTTTAGAGATGCATCTTTCCTTCCTTCCTTCCTTCCTTCCTTCCTTCCTTCCTTCCTTCCTTCCTTCCTTCCTTCCTCTAAGTGGAAGGAAAGCTCATAACAATGTCTGGAACAGACCAAATGGAATGGCATCAAACCAGTGATGTAAAGTACTTAAGCCTCTGGCCTGGCAGGCTCACTAAACACAAATGCTTCATCTGTATGTATGAGTGTTGGAGTGTGTCCCTGGCTACCCGTCAATAAAAAAAAAAATATATAAAATTATGCAGTCTGGTTTGCTTAATATGAGGAATTTGAAATGGTTTATACTTCTACTTTTGATACTTAAGTATATTTTAGCAATTACATTTTACTTTTAAAACCAAATACTTTTAGACTTTTACTCAAGTAGTATTTTACTGGGTGACTTTCACTTTTACTTGAGTTATTTCCTATTAAGGTATCTTTACTTTTACAAAAGTTGTTTAATTGAATACTTTTCCCACCACTGCATCAAATACACACCCCTGTGTTAGATGTGTTTCATACAATTCCACTGATTCCACTCCAGTCATTACAACAAAAGCCCATCCTCCCCAATTAAGGTGCCACCAACCTCCTGTGCTCTGTCTCTTTAATTCTGATATTACGACTGTCTCATTACAGTTATTAATCATAATGTAGATGACACAACCAATGCCTGGTGATAGGCTATCACCCATCACTTGTTACAGTATTAACAACAAGCCTGTTTTATCTAACTACAATATTTACACTAAGAGCCCTTATCATGAACTCGTTATTCAGAACTATATTCCCTCACTAAGTGTTTTTTACAGAGTGTGTTCATGTACTTGGAAATGGTATTTACACGTCTTTGGTGTAGTGGACAGACAGACAGACAGACAGACAGACAGACAGACAGACAGACAGACAGACAGACAGACAGACAGACAGACAGACAGACAGACAGACAGACAGAGTCTTAAGGCGTGTCAGTTTGAATGCTCTTATATAAGATACAGCTCTGCTCCAACATTTTAGATACTTCCTTCCTTCCTTCCTTCCTTCCTTCCTTCCTTCCTTCCTTCCTACCTACCTTCTTTACCATCCTTCCTCAAAGTGATGTCTGACCTAACTACACTGGATAGGTGAAGATTTTGTGGTGGAAATATCACTCAGACCCAATCCAACTCTCTAAGGCCAGACCCAATCCAACTCTCTAAGGCCAGACCCAATCCAACTCTCTAAGGCCAGACCCAATCCAACCCTCTAAGGCCAGACCCAATCAAACTCTCTAAGGCCATACCCAATCCAACTCTCCAAGGCCAGACCTAATCCAACTCTCCAAGGCCAGACGCAATCCAACTCTCCAAGGCCAGAGCCAATCCAACTCTCCAAGGTCAGACCCAATCCAACCCTCTAAGGTCAGACCCAATCCAACCCTCTAAGGTCAGACCCAATCCAGCTCTCTAAGGTCAGACCCAATCCAACTCTCTAAGGTCAGACCCAATCCAACTCTCTAAGGTCAGACCAGGAAGTAAAGGAACTGAAGGATGGATGTTTTCAAGGAACCTGTATTCACACAGGGCTGAAACAAAACAGTATTGATGTCAACTTGTCATCTAAAGTACTGCTGATTAATTAATAAAATACTTTTTGTAAAGACCTCTCTCTCTTTCTTACTGACTGTCGGTCTGTCTTGTTCCAGCTCCTTCAATCTGTATTTTTCCTCTCTCCCTCTGTCTCCCTCTCTCTCCCTCTCTCTCACCCTCTCTCTCTGTCTCCCTCTCTCTCTCCCTCTCTGTCTCTCTTTCCCTCTCCCCCCCTCTCTCCCTCTCTCTCTGTCTCTCTCCCCCCCCCTCTCTATCTCTCTCTCTCTCTCTGTCTATCTATCTCTCTCTCTCTATCTCTCTCTCTATCTATCTCTCTCTCTCTCTCACCCTCTCTCTCTCTCCCTCCCTCTCTCTCCTTCTCTCTCTCTCCTTCTCTCTCTCTCTATCTCCTTCTCTCTCTCTCCCTCTCTCTCTCTCTCTCTCTCTCTCTCTCCCTCTCTCTCCTCTGTCTACTTCAGAGACGGGTTAATAATAGTGCTGAGTTTGGTGAGTGACGTGGCGCTGTGTAAACCCACAGACATACTTTCAGCATTACCAGTTTACACACACACACACACACTGGGAGTTTGCAGGTCTGTACAGGCATGGTTTATGGCTGGGCATGTTTTCAGTTGCTTTCCTGCAGTAAAACATGAACACACTCTCTCTCTCTCTCACTCCAGGTGTTTGATGAAGGGTTGCAGTGAATTAGTGAAGAGTTGTCCCATAGAATCCATATAAGGCAACATAACCAACCAGAGAAGACCAGCTTTGGCACACATATGGGTACAGTTTCAACTTGTGTTTTTTGTAGTCCGTTTTTTAAAAGATTTAGAACTGTGTCTGACTGTATCCAGGAAGACTGCAGTCTGATGACAAAGCTATCTACTGTTGTTGTGTTTTGTGTTCTCTCTCTCTTTCGGGGGTTCTGATGATGCGTTTGCCACATCTGTTGGTGAACTGGGAATGGTGTGTGTGT
Source organism: Oncorhynchus mykiss (assembly GCF_057628025.1). Classification (NCBI taxonomy): domain Eukaryota; kingdom Metazoa; phylum Chordata; class Actinopteri; order Salmoniformes; family Salmonidae; genus Oncorhynchus; species Oncorhynchus mykiss. The sequence goes on along the minus strand of NC_143051.1, from coordinate 10,226,117 downwards.
TTGGGAGCCCTCCTCGCACACTAAGCTTCCAGTCAATAGCTTCCTCAGCCATCTTTAGTTATCCCAGGTTATTCCCCATCTGCAGAACAACAGGAACAACAGTGAGTGGAATACAATTTGACTCCCTCTCTCACCCCCTTTCCCTTCCTCATCCCCATCCACCCCCACTCTCACCCCCTTTCCCTTCCTCATCCCCATCCACCCCTCTCTCTCATTATCCCCCATTCCCTTCCTCATCCCCTTCCACCCCTCTCATCCTCCTCCTTTCCCCTCCTCATTTTCTATCCACCCCTCTCTCATCCCCCTCACACCCCCTTTCCCTTCGTCATCCCCCTCCACCCCCCTTCCTCATCCCCCTCCACCCCCCTCTCTCATCCCCCTCACACCCCCTTTCCCTTCGTCATCCCCCTCCACCCCCCTTCCTCATCCCCCTCCACCCCCCTCTCTCATCCTCCCCCTTTCTCTTCCTCACCCCACTCCACCCCCCTCTCTTATCCTCCCCCCCTCCACCCCCCTCTCTTATCCTCCCCCCCCTTCCACCCCCCTCTCTCATCCTCCCCCTTTCCCTTCCTCCCCCCCTCCACCCCCCTCTCTCATCCTCCCCCTTTCCCTTCCTCCCCCCCCTCCACCCCCCTCTCTCATCCTCCCCCTTTCTCTTCCTCACCCCACTCCACCCCCCTCTCTTATCCTCCCCCCCCTCCACCCCCCTCTCTCATCCTCCCCCTTTCCCTTCCTCCCCCCCCCTCCACCCCCCTCTCTCATCCTCCCCCTTTCTCTTCCTCACCCCACTCCACCCCCCTCTCTCATCCTCCCCCTTTCTCTTCCTCACCCCACTCCACCCCCCTCTCTTATCCTCCCCCCCCTCCACCCCCCTCTCTCATCCTCCCCCTTTCTCTTCCTCACCCCACTCCACCCCCCTCTCTTATCCTCCCCCCCTCCACCCCCCTCTCTCATCCTCCCCCTTTCTCTTCCTCACCCCACTCCACCCCCCTCTCTTATCCTCCCCCCCTCCACCCCCCTCTCTCATCCTCCCCCTTTCGCTTCCTCACCCCACTCCACCCCCCTCTCTCATCCTCCCCCTTATCCTTATCAAACTATCTGTAAAACAATACAAATAATTTTGTGTAACATCTTTCAATAGCAACATCAACTCCTCAACTCAACTCCTTACACCTCTCTACACTCCATATAGCCTCCCTCTCCCCCCCTCTCCTCTTCCTTCATTCAGACCTCCTGTCTACTACAGTAGAGTACCTCAAAACGGCTGTAGACCTTCTTCTCCTTCCTCATGCTCTCCATCCTCTTCAGAAGGCTGTCTCTCTCCTGAGGGTTGCCCTGGGGCCTTAGGATGCGGTTCCTCCCAAGCAACGGATTCCTCTCCAACCCTCCTTTCTCTCCTGCCATGTCTACCTCCTTCTCCCCTCCGGCCTCCTCTCCTCCTCCTCCTCTCTCCAGACGGTTCTTCTGGCTATTGGCAGAAATCTGTTCCAGGATGACCTTGGTGTCATCTCTCAGGTTGCTACTGAACAGAACCGAGCCGCTGGAGGTCTGGTATCGAGACGGACCTGTCATTTTGTGATTGTCTGAGGAAGTCACGTAGTCTGTGGCTTTAGCGTCGGCAGTAGACGAGGAGCCTAGGCGTGAAGCTGCGGCCCCAGACTCCTCGGAGCTCTCCACCACAGTTCTCATCGTCTTGTTGTCTCCGCTGGACGCCGATGTCACACCCCCGGAGCTCTTCTTGTCCTTGGGTCCCAGGAAGCCTTTGTATTAAAGAATGAACGAATGAACAAATTTACTCATTAATAAATTCAAATCTTAATTGCTCTGAAGGGAATTTGTTTTATAGATCATTAGCACAGCAATTAAAAAATAAAGGATGACAGGCAGACAGACAGACAGACAGACAGACAGACCAGACCAGACAGACAGACAGACAGACCAGACAGACAGACAGACAGACAGACCAGACCAGACCAGACCAGACCAGACAGACAGACAGACAGACAGTACAACATACCTTTGAGTTTCTGGGTCTGCTTCTTCAGGAAGTCCAGGGGCTTGGTGTCGACCTTGCCTTCCCCTCCCAGGGTGTTGAGGGAGGTGCTGGAGCCCAGGTTCTTTCCCTCCTTGGACTCAGCGCGAGACATACTGGACAAGCTTTGGGAGCGAGATTTCTTCAGCTCGCTCTTCTCCGCGTCCGTGGCATCTGTTGTTAGCGTTTCCTCATCGCAGGAGACGCGGCGAGGGTGGGAGCTCTTGAACGGCTTCAGAGAAGAGAAAGGCTTCAGAATCTTACTGGGCTCCTTGTCTTTCCTCTGTGACTCTGAGCTGCTGTCTTTCCTCTGTGACTCTGAGCTGCTGTCTTTCCTCTGTGACTCCGAGCTGCTGTCTTTCCTCTGTGACTCCGAGCTGCTCTCTTTCCTCTGGACTGTGGTAGAAGGCTCAAAGGTTTTGAATCTTGAGGTGATGGACAGTTTGCGTGTTCGCTCTAGTGTGGCTGAGACTTGTGGTTTCATCGGGGCAGGCTCTGGAGCAATCACAGAGAAAGAGGGGACTTTGGGGGCTGAGATGGTGGTGGGGGAAGGGTTGGGGGTGGAGGAAGTGGTGGTGGTTGACGAAGTGGTGGTGGACGAAGTGGTGGTGGAGGAGGAGGTGGTGGGGGAAGAGGTGGTGGTGGAGGAGGAGGTGTTGGTGGTAGAGGAGGAGGAGGGGGTGGGGGAAGAGGTGGTGGTGGAGGAGGAGGGGGTGGGGGAAGAGGTGGTGGTAGAGGAGGAGGAGGAGGGGGAAGAGGTGGTGATGGAGAAGGAGGAGGTGGTGGTAGAGGAGGAGGAGGGGGAAGAGGTGGTGATGGAGGAGGAGGTGGTGGAAGAAGTAGTGTTTGAGAGGTCTGGTGTCTTCTGAAGTGGTCCTTTCATCGCGGCCTCTTTGGATGCGTTTCTCTTAGCAGCCAGCTCCTTGAAGTACTGCAGTCTATTGGCAGGGTCATTCATGTTCAACGGCTGGGTGGGCTCTATCGATACTGGGGCGACTATGGGGGGCATAGCCTCCTCTTTCAACACAACCTCTTTCTCTTCGTCTTTCTTCTTCTTCTCTCTCTCGTTCTCCTCTGCCTTCTTCCGCCACTCGAAGGGTTCCCGGGAAAATCTCTTCTCCAGGATCTGTTGGACGATGGAGGTGGTGTGTAGCATGTCGGATTCCTCATCCTCCTCATTGGCCACCTGCAGCAAATCAAATCAAGCTTTATTTGCATGGCACATACATTTTATGCAAGGTAGCGATACAATGTGCAACAAAAATAAACAAAAAATCCAAATCCAAATTAAATAAAACCCATCAGAGATGATCTGGAAGGTAATAAAGACCTTCATGCCCAGGCCTCCCAGGTGGGTCTCCGTCTTGGAGGAGGAGAAGATGAGGGAGGAGCGCAGCCGGGAGCTTCTCTGGAGCATCGGGTTGATCCGTGTCCGGAACGACTCGTGTTTGGAGAGCACGACCTCTCCCGAAGCCTCCCTCGACGATGGCATCTCCACATCCACCCCAACCTCCCTCCCCCCCACCTCCCTCTCTCGGTCTTTCTCTCTCGCTCTCTCCCGCTCTATGGTCCTGCTCTCGGGCAGGAAGGGCTTGCCGTACCGTGGTGGTCGGATATCCGGTCTAGGCTTGGAGGGGACATTCGGAGGCTCTCTCGCTTCAAAGCGGGATACAGACCCCTCACTGGCGTATGGGTTCCCCTCAGACTCTGGGTCTTGGAAAGCATCAGGGCCCAGAGGTTGTGGCAGCCCCTCCTCTCCTGTGTCTTCGTAGGTGCTGAGGTAGGAGTTGATCCTCCAGCTGCGGAGGCCCTGTCTGGCTTTGGGGTCCTGGTCTGCCACTGCTGGGACTGGGAACAGCTGCTTCTCTGGGGGGTTGGGATGGGTGGGGGAGGACTGGCAGACGTAGGGCTGGCCCACCGTCGGCCTCTTGTGGTCGCTGCCACCTCCGTACCTGGAGAGGTGAGAGGGGGTTACTTTAGTTTAGCCACATTTCTTCTGATATGGTTGAGACAACATTTTGACCTAAACTCTGTGTGTGTGTCACTAAACGCTTCATAAAATAACTGTAGTGGGAGCATTCAACAGTGAAAATACATTAGTTATCATTCCTCAGTCCAGTGGACCCTCCAGACCACATACCTCCCCCCTGCCGGTGGTGGTCCCGGGTTGTGTTTCAGGTCCTGAGAGGAGAGGTAGTCTCTGCCGTAGTCCTCTGGACCAGGAGGTTCCTCATGAGGGTAGCCTGAGTCAGAGTACTGGTCCAGCGCTGGTCTGTTCCTCAGCCTGTCGTAGTGTCCATGGCCTGACCCATGGCCTCCCAGCCCTGAGCCTAGCCCTGAGCCCAGCCCTGAGCCCAGCCCTGAGCCCAGCCCCGGCATTAACCCAGGTCCCTCACCACCCTGGTAGTAGTGGCTGGACTGGCTCTGCTCCCTGGAATATAGAAATAGTCATAAATCATCATCATCATAACCCACCCAACATGCTTTACATGTCAGATTATTTTATTAAAGATTATAACATGCTTTACATATCAGATTATTTTATTAAAGATTATATCATGATTTACATGTGACAGATTATAAATAGGGCCAGAGTTTTGCCTGATTTGATCACAATATTTATTCCAACTGACAAAGACAACATAAACAAACTAACCAACTAGTGAACTAACTAACGAACTAACTATCAAACTAACTAATGAACTAACTATCAAACTAACAAACAAACTAATTAACTAACTATCAAACTAACAAACTAACTAATGAACTAACTATCAAACTAACAAACTAACTAAGGAACTAACAAACTAATGAACTAACTATCAAACTAACAAACTAACTAATTAACTAACTATCAAACTAACAAACTAACTAATGAACTAACTATCAAACTAACTAATGAACTAACTATCAAACTAAAACTAACTAAGGAACTAACTATCAAACTAACTAATGAACTAACTATCAAACTAACTAAGGAACTAACAATCAAACTAACAAACTAACTAAGGAACTAACTATCAAACTAACAAACTAACTAAGGAACTATCAAATGAACTAATGAACTAACTTTCAAACTAACAAACTAACGAACTAACTTTCAAACTAACAAACTAACGAACTAAATATCAAACTAAAAAACTAACTAATGAACTAACTATCAAACTAACAAACTAACTAATGAACTAACTATCAAACTAGCAAACTAACTAATGAACTAACTATCAAACTAACAAACTAACTAATGAACTAACTATCAAACAAACTAACTACTGAACTAACTATCAAACTAACAAACTAACTAATGAACTAACTATCAAACTAACAAATAACTAATGAACTAACTAAGGAACTAATTATCAAACTAACTAAGGAACTAACTATCAAACTAACTAATGAACTAACTATCAAACGAACAAACTAACTAATGAACTAACTATCAAACTAACAAACTAACTAATGAACTAACTATCAAACTAACAAACAAACTAATGAACTAACTAAGGAACTAACTATCAAACTAACAAACTAACTAATGAACTAACTATCAAACTAACTAAGGAACTAACTATCAAACTAACAAACTAACTAATGAGCTAACTATCAAACTAACAAACCAACTAATGAACTAACTATCAAACTAACTAAGGAACTAACTATCAAACTAACAAACTAACTAAGGAACTAACTATCAAACTAACTAAGGAACTAACTATCAAACTAACTAAGGAACTAACTATCAAACTAACAAACTAACTAAGGAACTATCAAATGAACTAATGAACTAACTTTCAAACTAACAAACTAACTAATGAACTAACTATCAAACTAACTAAGGAACTAACTATCAAACTAACAAACTAACTAAGGAACTAACTATCAAACTAACTAAGGAACTAACTATCAAACTAACTAAGGAACTAACTATCAAACTAACAAACTAACTAAGGAACTATCAAATGAACTAATGAACTAACTTTCAAACTAACAAACTAACTAATGAACTAAATATCAAACTAACAAACTAACTAATGAACTAACTATCAAACTAACAAACTAACTAATGAACTAACTATCAAACTAGCAAACTAACTAATGAACTAACTATCAAACTAACAAACTAACTAATGAACTAACTATCAAACTAACAAACTAACTAATGAACTAACTAAGGAACTAATTATCAAACTAACAAACTAACTAAGGAACTAACTATCAAACTAACTAATGAACTAACTATCAAACGAACAAACTAACTAATGAACTAACTATCAAACTAACAAACTAACTAATGAACTAACTATCAAACTAACAAACTAACTAATGAACTAACTATCAAACTAACTAAGGAACTAACTATCAAACTAACAAACTAACTAATGAGCTAACTATCAAACTAACAAACCAACTAATGAACTAACTATCAAACTAACTAAGGAACTAACTATCAAACTAACAAACTAACTAAGGAACTAACTATCAAACTAACTAAGGAACTAACTATCAAACTAACTAAGGAACTAACTATCAAACTAACAAACTAACTATCAAACTAACAAACTAACTAAGGAACTAACTATCAAACTAACAAACTAACTAAGGAACTATCAAATGAACTAATGAACTAACTTTCAAACTAACAAACTAACTAATGAACTAACTATCAAACTAACAAACTAACTAATGAACTAACTATCAAACTATCAAACTAACTAATGAACGAACTATCAAACTAACAAACTAACTAATGAACTAACTATCAAACTAACAAACTAACTACTGAACTAACTATCAAACTAACAAACTAACTAATGAACTAACTATCAAACTAACAAACTAACTAAGGAACTAACTATCAAACTAACTAAGGAACTAACTATCAAACTAACAAACTAACTAATGAACTAACTATCAAACTAACAAACTAACTAATGAACTAACTAAGGAACTAATTATCAAACTAACAAACTAACTAAGGAACTAACTATCAAACTAACTAATGAACTAACTATCAAACAAACAAACTAACTAATGAACTAACTATCAAACTAACAAACTAACTAATGAACTAACTATCAAACTAACAAACTAACTAGTGAACTAACTATCAAACTAACTATCAAACTAACAAACTAACTAATGAACTAACTATCAAACTATCAAACTAACTAATGAACTAAATATCAAACTAACAAACTAACTAATGAACTAACTAATGAGCTAACTATCAAACTAACAAACCAACTAATGAACTAACTATCAAACTAACTAAGGAACTAACTATCAAACTAACAAACCAACTAATGAACTAACTATCAAACTAACTAAGGAACTAACTATCAAACTAACAAACTAACTAAGGAACTAACAAGTACCTGTGGTGGTAGTGCTGCTCTGTCTCCTCCTGGTTGTTGATGACTCTGTGCTTCATGTATTGTCTGGACGAGGAGTAGCTCTCCTGGGTTCCCTCTGCGTTGCTTTGGCCCTTATAGTCACTGGCACTTATCTCCATCTGCCTGGGACCACCGGTAACACATACAAACACTTTGATACGGGAACAGTACAAACATACACTTTAATATACTAAGTTACAGTCGCTAGTGAAAGTCTACACACCCCTGGCACAGTTTTCATATTTTACCTCTTTAAAATAACATTTTACATTGGATTAAATTAAATCTTCCCAAGTATGAACTCTGGGTGTGAAGACATAAGTAATCAAGAAATCTTAGCTTTTTAATATTCAATTAGAAACATTTTCTATAATTTTCATTCACTTTGAAAATGTAGAGTAGGTTGTGTAGATCTGCAGAAAAATATAACATTGAATACATTTTTAGATTTAATTTTTAAGGCATCAAAATGTGAAGATGGTGCAAGTAGACTTTTATGATTGACTTTTCAATTCACAGTGAAATATAGGGAATAGGGGATAGGGGATAGGGAATAGGGGATAGGGGATAGGGAATAGGGGATAGGGAATAGCATGACATTGCAGACGTAACCTTCATGTGATAGAGAGTTCTACATTAAATCTAGTTCTACATTAAATCAAGTTCTACATTAAATCTAGTTCTACATTAAATCGAGTTCTACATTAAATCTAGTTCTACATTAAATTTAGTTCTACATTAAATCTAGTTCTACATTAAATCGAGTTCTACATTAAATCGAGTTCTACATTAAATCTAGTTCTACATTAAATTGAGTTCTACATTAAATCTAGTTCTACATTAAATTTAGTTCTACATTAAATCGAGTTCTACATTAAATCGAGTTCTACATTAAATCGAGTTCTACATTAAATCGAGTTCTACATTAAATCTAGTTCTACATTAAATTGAGTTCTACATTAAATCTAGTTCTACATTAAATCGAGTTCTACATTAAATCGAGTTCTACATTAAATCTAGTTCTACATTAAATCTAGTTCTACATTAAATGTCACGACTCCCGCCGAGGGTGGCTCCCCTGCCTGTTCGGGCGGCGCTCGGTGGTCGTCGTCACCGGCCTACTAGCCGCCACCGATCCCATTTCCCTTGTCTGTTGGTTTAGTCTTATTAGTTGCACCTGTTTCTTTAGTGTTTCTTGATTTCTGGTCTGTCAGCCTGTTTGGTCCGCTGGGGTTTGTAAGGGATTATTTGGTGTTCACTGTCGGTGTTGGATGTATTTTCTCTCCGGATCGTTTTGCCCTGTGTGTTTGGGCGGGTCAGTGTTTCTGTGCCCTCTGTGCTTGGGCGGGTCAGTGTTTCTGTGCCCTCTGTGTTTGGGAGGGTCAGTGTTTCTGCGCCCTGTGTTTGGGCGGGTCAGTGTTTCTGTGCCCTGTGTTTGGCGGGTCAGTGTTTCTGTGCCCTGTGTTTGGGCGGGTCAGTGTTTCTGTGCCCTGTGTTTGGGCGGGTCAGTGTTTCTGTGCCCTGTGTTTGGGAGGGTCAGTGTTTCTGCGCCCTGTGTTTGGGCGGGTCAGTGTTTCTGCGCCCTGTGTTTGGGAGGGTCAGTGTTTCTGCGCCCTGTGTTTGGGCGGGTCAGTGTTTCTGTGCCCTGTGTTTGGGCGGGTCAGTGTTTCTGTGCCCTGTGTTTGGGCGGGTCAGTGTTTCTGTGCCCTGTGTTTGGGCGGGTCAGTGTTTCTGTGCCCTGTGTTTGGGCGGGTCAGTGTTTCTGCGCCCTGTGTTTGGGCGGGTCAGTGTTTCTGTGCCCTGTGTTTGGGCGGGTCAGTGTTTCTGTGCCCTGTGTTTGGGCGGGTCAGTGTTTCTGTGCCCTGTGTTTGGGCGGGTCAGTGTTTCTGCGCCCTGTGTTTGGGCGGGTCAGTGTTTCTGCGCCCTGTGCTTGGGCGGGTCAGTGTTTCTGCGCCCTGTGTGTTTGGGAGGGTCAGTGTTTCTGCGCCCTGTGTTTGGCGTGACCGTTTTTTGTGCCGGAGAAAATAAATAGTCTATTATTGAACCCTCTGCTCTCTGCGACCTGACTCCTACAATAAATCTGTTTTTTAAATAATACATCTATGTGCACCATCCCACCTGGAGACCATGGAGCGACCCTGCTCCAGGAAGGACTGCTGTATCCTGAACTGCTGCGACGCTGCAAACGTCCCAAGATTCAGTCCTCCTCCGGATTCTATGGCATGTCGGAACAGGTCATCCCTACGGAATGCAGAACGCTCAGTTTCTCCTCCTCCTCCGAAGGGGTAGCCCGTAAGTTCCGGGGTGTGTCGTTGAAAACCCAGAGGGTGTCGAAGGGGCCCCTTCATGCCGAACTGGTTGCCGTAGTAACTGCTGCTGCTGCTGCTGTCAGAGGAGACGGGCACTAGGGCGTGGTCTACGGTGAGAGGCTGTGATTGGGCGAACAGGATGCGGAACTCCTCGTCAAAGGTGGTGACTAGTTCTCCCAGGAAGAGATGAGCGATGCAGCGATGCAGCTTCTCATAGGACCACATGAAACTACAGGAAACAGGAAATGACACGTTAGCTTCTACACTAAAGAGGTATCTGATATGGGTTCTATATTTCTATGCTCACCTGTAGTTTCCGCTGAGCACGGCCCTGCAGTCAGCCAATAGGAAGCGGTCTTTCACCTGTCCTTTAAATGACTTCCCTGTCCGACAGAAATACGTCATCCCCGCCACAGTCCGCACACGCATCATCTGTACACACACACACACACACACACACACACGAGCACACACACGCACACACACACGAACACACACACGAACCACACACGAACACATACACACGAGCACACATACACACACACACACACACACGAGCACACACACACACACACACACACACACGAGCAAACACACACACACACACGCACACACACACGAACACACACACGAGCACACATACACACACACAAACACACACACGCACACACACACACGAACACATACACACGAGCACACATACACACACACACACACACACGAGCACACACACACACCCACAAAAGTTATTCAGAGTCACAAAGGTTTAATGTCTTTAATAAATGGTGTTGTTCTGTAGTGGGTTCTAAGCGTAATCCAACCAGTTTAGCCGCTCTGTTGACATTTATGTAACCAGGCTCAGGTCTTGTCCCACTCAGTCAGACGTCATGTCGTAGCACAGTAGGTAAAATATATATTACATTACCGCTATGAGGCAGTGGCCTGTTTGCCAGTCAACACAAAAACACTGACATTCTGTCTTTAAGACTGTAGGCAGAGTTTATCAAACCATTTTAACTACTGCCATTCCTGCACACCCAGAATGTCTTCAGGAACATGGGATTCTATGGGGAAACGTGAGTCACCCTGCCTGAAATAGTTCAACTAGGGGAAACATTGAGACTCACATGGACAAGGTCTAGGTTGATCTTGCAGTTAGTCACCATGGAGACGAAGTGATGGGCGTTCTGTTCGTCCAATAGGATGTAGACGGGGACGTGACGCGCCGTGGCATCCAGCAAATCAGCAAACAGATCCACATCTGTAAACATGTCCATCACCACGGCAATCACCTAGCAAAGCCCAATCAGAGACATGGAAATATCACATTAGCCAATTAAAAACAGAGGTCACAGGAGGTTGGTGGCACATTAATTGGGGAGGATAGGCTCGTGGTAACGGCTGGAGTGGAATTAGTGGAATGGTATCAAATACATCAAACACTTGGTTTCCATGGTTTCCAGGTGTTTGATGCCATTTCATTTTCTCCCTTCCAGCCATTACTACGAGCCGTCCTCCCCTCACCAGCCTCCACTGCATTAGGTCTAGGTTTATTTAGCAACGTTGTATAGGAAAAATACAGAAAGTGTGATACCATTTAAAAGCAACTTATGCCTGTCCTTTATAATACCGTATGGAGTCACACCGTCTTGTACACTAGCTCACACTCACAGATAGAAGGGAGGACAGTGAGAGAGACGTGGTCAGCCAGACTAACAGGCTTGGCCACTTTTGACATTTAGACACACACACACACACACACACACACACACACACACACACACACACACACACACACACACACACACTGAAACATAATTGTTTTCTATAGGAGGTTGAGCTGAGTGCAAGTCATTCATCTTCAGGGACAGGGCGTGGAGGAGCACAGCAGAGCTGGGGCAGACTGACTGGCTGACTGGCTGGCTGACTGACTGACTGACTGGCAGACTGACTGACTGACTGGCTGATTTACTGACTGACTTGCTGACTGGCTGGCTGACTGACTGGCAGACTGACTGACTGACTGACTGGATGATTTACTGACAGACTGGCTGATTTACTGACTGACTGGCAGACTGACTGACTGACTGACTGACAGGCTGATTTACTGACAGACTGGCTGACTGACTGGCTGACTGGCTGGCTGATTTACTGACTGACTTGCTGACTGGCTGGCTGACTGACTGGCAGACTGACTGACTGACTGACTGGCTGATTTACTGACAGACTGGCTGACTGACTGGCTGACTGACTTTATGACAACACCGTCCATAGTTCTACTTGACAGATAATCACTATCATAGCTCTATATGCAACACTGGATCTCTGTCTGAGAGATAGTGACTGAGATAAGCCCTGATAAGAACAGAACAGATATTCCGAGGGAATGCTATCGGGATGAGGGTATACTGACTGTCTCATTACAGGGATGAGGGTATACTGACTGTCTCAATACAGGGATGAGGGTGTACTGACGGTCTTATTACAGGGATGAGGGTATACTAACTGTCTCATTACAGGGATGAGGGTGTACTGACTGTCTCATTACAGGGACGAGGGTATACTGACTGTCTCATTACAGGGATGAGGGTATACTGACTGTCTCAATACAGGGATGAGGGTGTACTGACGGTCTTATTACAGGGATGAGGGTATACTAACTGTCTCATTACAGGGATGAGGGTGTACTGACTGTCTCATTACAGGGACGAGGGTATACTGACTGTCTCATTACAGGGATGAGGGTGTACTGACTGTCTCATTACAGGGATGAAGGTGTACTGACTGTCTCATTACAGGGATGAGGGTATACTGACCGTCTCATTACAGGGATGAGGGTATACTGACTGTCTCATTACAGGGATGAGGGTATACTGACTGTCTCATTACAGGGATGAGGGTATACTGACTGTCTCATTACAGGGATGAGGGTATACTGACCGTCTCATTACAGGGATGAGGGTATACTGACTGTCTCATTACAGGGATGAGGGTATACTGACTGTCTCATTACAGGGATGAGGGTATACTGACTGTCTCATTACAGGGATGAGGGTATACTGACTGTCTCATTACAGGGATGAGGGTATACTGACCGTCTCATTACAGGGATGAGGGTATACTGACTGCTGGAACACACACTTCCACTTTACACCACATAGACCTGAACAGCTTTGTGTATACGCCTGAACAGCTTAGTGTGTGTGAGTGTGTGAGTGTGTGTGTGTGTGCGTGTGAGTGTGCATGAGTGAGTGAGTGTGTGTGTGTCTGTGTGTGAGTGTGTACAGCCCTTCTCTTACATGTTGTGCGTTCTTGATGAGCCTCCTGGCCTGCTCCTTGATGCTGGGCATGTCGGGGTCGCTGGGGTTGACCAGGGTCGTGACCTCTGTGGGGCCGATGAAGCTGTGTGCCTGGAGGGGCCAGCCCAGGTCCAACCCCGGGGCCGCCGTGTCAGAGTGCAACGGCCAGTAGGTGTCAGACGAGCCGTCTGCGTCTGCCTGGGGAAAACATGAGCTGTTAGTGAACTATATTTACACAATGACAACAGGTAAATATGGATATATTATGTAAAGCTAGATTAAGTAACACACATTACAGCATTCTGCACATGGAAACTGTACACTGTAACCCTACCTTGACACTTAAAAGCATCGAGTGGTTAGCATCATATATGTATATGTGTATATATATATATATATATATATATATATACGATATTATACAATGCCTCTATTTTAGTGACATAAATGAATGAATAATTAATTGTCAGACTCTGTCAGGAATGAGGTGAGACTCCATTATACTAGGACATCTTCACGTAGCTCAGGCTTTCAGAAGACCTTCTCATTTCAATAACAGTATCAGTCTTTCAGAAGACCTTCTCATATCAATAACAGTATCAGTCTTTCAGAAGACCTTCTCATATCAATAACAGTATGATCATAATAAGCAGTACCTCATGGTAAGACAGCTCTGGTACGTTGGAGGCCTGGCTGGGTGTCTGGACGGTGGTCTTGATGTGTTCCATCTCCGGTTGACAAAGGAAGTCCACCACGTCTGCTTTCTGAAGGAACTCATAGTAACCCTGGAGAGAACACAGACTGAGTTATTACACACACACTGGGTTATTATTACACACACTGAGTTATTACACACACACACACTGGGTTATTATTACACACACCAGGTTATTACACACACTACACACACACTGGGTTATTACACACACACTGGGTTATTATTACACACACACTGGGTTATTATTACACACACACACTGGGTTATTATTACACACACACTGGGTTATTATTACACACACACTGGGTTATTATTACACACACACACTGGGTTATTATTACACACACACTGGGTTATTATTACACACACTGGGTTATTATTACACACACACTGGGTTATTACACACACACTGGGTTATTATCACACACACACTGGGTTATTACACACACACTGGGCTATTACACACACACTGGGTTATTATTACACACACTGAGTTATTACACACACACTGGGTTATTATTACACACACGCTGGGTTATTACACACACACTGGGTTATTACACACACACTGGGTCATTATTACACACACTCACTGGGTTATTATTACACACACAGAGTTATTACACACACACACTGGGTTATTATCACACACGCACCGGGTTATTACACACACACTGGGTTATTACACACACACTGGGTTATTATTACACACACAATGGGTTATTACACACACACTGGGTTATTACACACACACTGGGTTATTATTACACACACACTGGGTTATTATTACATACACACTGGGTTATTACTACACACACACTGGGTTATTATTACACACACTGGGTTATTATTACACACACACTGGGTTATTATTACACACACACTGGGTTATTATTACACACACACTGGGTTATTATTACACACACACACTGGGTTATTACACACACACTGGGGTATTACACACACACTGGGTTATTACACACACCGGGTTATTACACACACACTGGGTTATTACACACACACTGGGTTATTATTACACACACTGAGTTATTACAAACACACACTGGGTTATTATCACACACGCACCGGGTTATTACACACACACAGGGTTATTATTACACACACACAATGGGTTATTACACACACACTGGGTTATTATTACACACACACTGGGTTATTATCACACACACACTGGGTTATTACACACACACAGGGCTATTACACACACACTGGGTTATTATTACACACACTGAGTTATTACACACACACTGGGTTATTATTACACACACGCTGGGTTATTACACACACACTGGGTTATTACACACACACTGGGTCATTATTACACACACTCACTGGGTTATTTTTACACACACTGAGTTATTACACACACACACTGGGTTATTATCACACACGCACCGGGTTATTACACACACACACTGGGTTATTACACACACACTGGGTTATTATTACACACACACAATGGGTTATTACACACACACTGGGTTATTACACACACTGGGTTATTATTACACACACTGAGTTATTACACACACTGGGTTATTACACACACACTGGGTTATTATTACACACACACTGAGTTATTACACACACTGAGTTATTACACACACCGAGTAATTACACACACACTGAGTTATTACACACACACTGAGTTATTACACACACACACTGGGTTATTATTACACACACCGGGTTATTATTACACACACTACACACTGGGTTATTATTACACACACACTGAGTTATTACACACACTGAGTTATTACACACACACTGAGTTATTACACACACTGAGTAATTACACAAACACTGAGTTATTACACACACACTGAGTTATTACACACACTGAGTTATTACACACACACTGGGTTATTATTACACACACTGAGTTATTACACACACACTGGGTTATTATTACACACACCGGGTTATTATACACACTGAGTTATTACACACACACTGAGATATTACACACACATTGAGATATTACACACACTGAGTTATTATTACACACACACTGGGTTATTATTACACACACTGGGTTATTATTACACACACACTGGGTTATTATTACACACACTGAGTTATTACACACACACTGGGTTATTATTACACACACACTGGGTTATTATTACACACACTGAGTTATTACACACACACTGGGTTATTATTACACACACCGGGTTATTACACACACTGAGTTATTACACACACACTGAGATATTACACACACACTGAGTTATTACACACACATTGAGATATTACACACACACAGAGTTATTACACACACTGAGTAATTACACACACACTGAGTTATTACACACACACTGAGTTATTACACACACTGAGTTATTACACACACACTGAGTTATTACACACACTGAGTTATTACACACGCACTGGGTTATTATTACACACACCGGGTTATTATTACACACACTGAGTTATTACACACACACTGGGTTATTATTACACACACCGGGTTATTATTACACACACACTGGGTTATTATTACACACACCGGGTTATTACACACACTGAGTTATTACACACACACTGAGATATTACACACACACTGAGTTATTACACACACATTGAGATATTACACACACACTGAGTTATTACACACACTGAGTAATTACACACACACTGAGTTATTACACACACACTGAGTTATTACACACTCACTGAGTTATTACACACACACTGAGTTATTACACACAC
Organism: Oncorhynchus mykiss; assembly: GCF_057628025.1. Taxonomy (NCBI): domain Eukaryota; kingdom Metazoa; phylum Chordata; class Actinopteri; order Salmoniformes; family Salmonidae; genus Oncorhynchus; species Oncorhynchus mykiss. Next base: position 10,209,624 of record NC_143051.1, on the reverse strand, counting down.
TGAGTTATTACACACACACTGAGTTATTACACACACTGAGTAATTACACAAACACTGAGTTATTACACACACACTGAGTTATTACACACACTAAGTTATTACACACACACTGGGTTATTATTACACACACCGGGTTATTATTACACACACCGGGTTATTACACACACTGAATTATTACACACACACTGAGATATTACACACACACTGAGTTATTACACACACACTGGGTTATTATTACACACACACTGGGTTATTATTACACACACTGAGTTATTATTACACACACTGGGTTATTATTACACACACCGAGTTATTACACACACATTGAGATATTACACACACACTGAGTTATTACACACACTGAGTAATTACACACACACTGAGTTATTACACACACACCGAGTTATTACACACACTGAGTTATTACACACACGCTGAGTTATTACACACACGCCGAGTTATTACACACACACAGAGTTATTACACACACACTGAGTTATTACACACACTGAGTTATTACACACACACTGAGTTATTACACACACACTGAGTTATTACACACACACCGGGTTATTACACACACACTGGGTTATTATTACACACACTGAGTTATTACACACACCGAGTTATTACACATACTGGGTTATTACACACACTGAGTTATTATTACACACACTGAGTTATTATTACACACACCGAGTTATTACACACACACTGAGTTATTATTACACACACTGAGTTATTATTCCACACACTGAGTTATTACACACACACACTGGGTTATTATTCCACACACCGAGTTATTACACACACACTGGGTTATTATTACACACACCGGGTTATTACACACACTGAGTTATTACACACACACACTGAGATATTACACACACACTGAGTTATTACACACACATTGAGATATTACACACACACTGAGTGATTACACACACTGAGTTATTACACACACACACTGAGTTATTACACACACACTGAGTTATTACACACACACAGAGTTATTAAACACACACTGGGTTATTACACACACTGAGTTATTACACACACACTGAGTTATTACACACGCTGAGTTATTACACACACTGAGTTATTACACACACACTGGGTTATTACACACTGTGTTATTATTACACACACTGAGTTATTACACACACTGAGTTATTACACACACTGAGTTATTACACATACTGGGTTATTATTACACACACTGAGTTATTACACACACACACACACTGAGTTATTACACACACACAGGGTTATTATTACACACTGAGTTATTATTACACACACTGAGTTATTATTACACACACAGCGTTATTACACACGCACACTGAGTTATTACACACACTGATTTATTACACACACACACTGAGTTATTACACACACTGAGTTATTACACACACACACACAGAGTTATTACACACGCACACTGAGTTATCACACACACACACACTGAGTTATTATTACACACTGAGTTATTATTACACACACAGAGTTATTACACACATTGAGTTATCGCACACACATTGAGCTATCACACACACACAAAGAGTCATTACACACACAAACACTGATTTATCAGACACTCAATTTGAGACAGATTTGAGACACAATTTCAGACACTCAATCACACACACACACAGACACACACACACACACACACACACACACACACACACACACACACACACACACACACACACACACACACACACACACACACACACAGTCCCACACAAACACTCCTACTATACCTGTAGGTCTGTCTCCACCAGAGCATCAATGGCGAGACGGTATTCTTCTCTGTAGTGGGGGGGCAGGAAGTTAGGGTCCAGGGGGTTGTCCCCGAAGTCCGAACTCTGGGATCTGTGGGCCATGATAGGGTCGGGGCTAGGGTAAAGGGGGTAGGATAAAGGGGCTAGGGTAAAGGGGCTAGGGTGAAGGGGCTAGGGTAAAGGGGTTAGAGGCTAGGGTACAGGGGTTAGGGTACAGGGGTTAGGGGCTAGGGTACAGGGGTTAGGGGCTAGGGTACAAGGGTTAGGGGCTAGGGTAAAGGGGTTAGAGGCTGGGGTACAGGGGTTAGGGTACAGGGGTTGGGGGCTAGGGTACAGGGGTTAGGGGCTAGGGTACAGGGGTTAGGGGCTAGGGTACAGGGGTTAGGGGCTAGGGTACAGGGGTTAGGGGCTAGGGTACAGGGGTTAGGGTAAAGGGACAAACCTGTGGGAGAAATATAGATGCAATATTGTTACTTTATTTAGTAAGGTTCCTCTATTAATACAAGAATCTCCTCAGCCAAGATGTTGGAACAGAGCAAACACACCCTGCTGCCTCGTGTATAGAAACACTCTATCAACAGTCACAACACATACAACGCATTCAGAAACTATTCAGACCCCTCGACTTTTTCCACATTTTGTTACATTACAGCCTTATTCTAAAATGGATTAAAATAAAAAATTGTCCTGATCAATTTACACACAATAACCCATAATGACAAAACTAAAACAGTTTTTTTTATACATTTTTGCAAATGTATAAAAAATAAAAAATAAACTGAAATGCCTTATTTACATTAAGTTTTCAGACCATTTGCTATGAGACTTGAAATCGAGCTCAGGTACATCCTGTTTCCATTGACCATCCTTGAGATGTTTCTATAACTTAATTGGAGTCCACCTGTAGTAAATTCAATTGATTGGACATGATTTGGAAAGGTACACACCTGTCTATATAAGGTCCCACAGTTGACAGTGCACGTCAGAACAAAAACCAAGCCATGATGTCGAAGGAATTGTTCGTAGAACTCCGAGACACAATAGTGTCGAGGCAGAGATCTGGGGAAGGGTACCAAAACATTTCTGCAGCATTGAAGGTCCCCAAGAACACAGTGGCCTCCATCATTCTTAAATGGAAGAAGTTTGGAACCACCAAGACTCTTCCTTGAGCTGGCCGCTCAGCCAAACTGTGCAATTAGGGGAGAAGGGCCTTGGTGACCAAGAACCCGATGGTCACTCTGACAGAGCTCCAGAGTTCCTCTGTGGAGATGGGAGAACCTTCCAGAAGGACAACCATCTCTGCAGCACTCCACCAATCAGGCCTTTATGGTAGAGTGGCCAGACGGATGCCACTCCTCAGTAAAAGGCACATGACAGCTCGCTTGGAGTTTTCAGAAAACCTGACAGAGCTTGAGAGGATCTGCAGAGAATAATGGGAGAAACTCCCTAAATACAGGTGTGCCATGATTATAGTGTCATACCCAAGAAGACTCAATGCTGTAATCGCTGCCAAAGGTGCTTCAACAAAGTACTGAGTAAAGGTGTCTGAATACTGACGTAAATGTGATATTTCCGATTTTTTGTTTTTATAAATTTGCAAACATTTCTAAAAACCTGTTTTTGCTTTGTCATTGTGGGGTATTGTGTGTAGATTGATGAGGGGGGGAAACGATTTAATCAATTTTAGAATAAGGCTGTATTGTAACAAAATGTGGAAAAGGTCAAGGGGTCTGAATACTTTCCGAATGCATTGTATATATATGTCCTGAGAGAGGGTGAGAGAGACAGAAGCAAACTAGTCCTGGGGCTCTGTCCACAAACACAAACAGGACAGCAACACAATTTAGACCCAACCAAATCATGAGAAAACAAAAAGATAATTACTTCACACATTGGAAAAAATGTACAAAAAAATTGAGCAAACTAGAATGCTGTTCGGCCCTAAACAGAGAGTACACAGTGTCAAAATACCTGACCACTGTGACTGACCCAAACGTAAGGAAAGCTTTGACAATGTATAGACTCAGTGAGCATAGCCTTGCTATTGAGAAAGGCCAGACCTGGCTCTCAAGAGAAGACAGGCTATGTGCCACACTGCCCACAAAATGAGGTGGAAACTGAGCTGCACTTCCTAACCTCCTGACAAATGTATGACCATATTAGAGACACATATTTCCCTTAGATTACACAGACCCACAAAGAATTAGAAAACAAACCCAATTTTGATAAACTCCCATAACTATTGGGTGAAATACCACAGTGTGACATAACAGAAGCAAGATTTGTGACCTGTTGCCACAAGAAAAGGGCAACCAGTGAAGAACAAACACCATTGTAAAGACAACCCATATCCATATCCATTTTGTACTTTAACTATTTGCACATAATGAGAGAGAGAGAGAGAGAGAGAGAGACAGAGAGAGAGACAGAGAGAGAGAGACAGAGAGAGAGACAGAGAGAGAGACAGAGAGAGGGACAGAGAGAGAGACAGAGAGAGAGACAGAGAGACAGAGAGAGAGACAGAGAGAGAGACAGAGAGAGAGAGAGAGAGAGACAGACAGAGAGAGAGAGAGAGAGAGACAGAGACAGAGACAGAGACAGAGAGAGAGAGAGAGAGAGAGAGACAGAGAGAGACAGAGAGAGAGAGACGAAGAGAGAGAGAGAGAGAGAGAGAGAGAGAGAGAGAGAGAGAGAGAGAGAGAGAGAGACGAAGAGAGAGAGAGAGAGGTGTAGACAGGATCATCCATAATAGTGCTGAGTAAACATGTATTACAGTTGCGTCAGACTGCAAGGTACTATAAGTAATATAATTATAGGTAATATCATTCCAGGTAATATAATTATAGGTAATATCATTCCAGTCTGGATTCCTATCCTATAGCATCTACAGTTGAAGTTGAAAGTTTACATACACTTAAGTTGGAGTCATTAAAACCCGTTTTTCAACAACTCCACAAATATCTTGTTAACAAACTTTTCATGTCAGTTAGGACTTCTACTTTTTTCCAACAATTGTTTACAGACAGATTATTTCACTTATAATTCACTGTATCACAATTCCAGTGGGTCAGAAGTTTACATACACTATGTTGACTGTGCCTTTAAACAGCTTGGAAAATTCCAGAAAATTATGTCATGGCTTTAGAAGCTTCTAATAGGCTAATTGACATCATTTGAGTCAATTGGAGGTGTACCTGTGGATGTATTTCAAGGCCTACCTTCAAACTCAGTGCCTCTGCTTGACATCATGGGAAAATCAAAATAAATCAACCAAGACCTCAGAAAAAAAATTGTAGACTTCCACAAGTCTGGTTCGTCCTTGGGAGCAATTTCCAAACGCCTGAAGGTACCACGTTCATCTGTACAAACAATAGTACGCAAGTATAAACACCATGGGACCACGCAGCCGTCATACCGCTCAGGAAGGAGACGCGTTCTGTCTCCTAGAGATGAGGAGCGAAAAGTGCAAATCAATCCCAGGACAACAGCAAAAGGACCTTGTGAAATGGGTACAAAAGTATCTATATCTACAGTAAAACAAGTCCTATATTGACATAACCTGAAAGGCTGCTCAGCAAGGAAGAAGCCACTGCTTTAATACCGCCATAAAAAATCCAGACTACGGTTTGCAACTGCACATGGGGACAAAGATCTTACTTTTTGGATAAATGTCCTCTGGTCTGATGAAACAAAAATAGAACTGTTTGGCCATAATGACCATCGTTATGTTTGGAGGAAAAAGGGAGAGGCTTGCAAGCCAAAGAACACCATCCCAACCGTGAAGCACGGGGGTGGCAGCATCATGTTGTGGGGGTGCTTTGCTGCAGGAGGGATTGGTGCCCTTCACAAAATAGAGGGCATCATGAGGATGTAAAAGTATGTGGATATATTGAAGCAACATCTCAAGACATCAGTCAGGAAGTTAAAGCTTGGTCGCAAATGGGTCTTCCAAATGGACAATGACCCCAAGCATACTTCCAAAGTTGTGGCAAAATGGCTTAAGGACAACAAAGTCAAGGTATTGGAGTGGCCATCACAAAGCCCTGACCTCAATCCCATAGACAATTTGTGGGCAGAACTGAGCAAGGAGGCCTACAAACCTGACTGAGTTACACCAGCTCTGTCAGGAGGAATGGGACAAAATTCACCCAACTTATTGTGGGAAGCTTGTGGAAGGCTCCCCGAAACATTTGACCCAAGTTAAACAATTTAAAGGCAATGCTACCAAATTCTAATTGAGTGTATGTAAACTTCTGACCCACTGGGAATGTGATGAAAGAAATAAAAGCTGAAATAAATAATTCTCTCTACTATTATTCTGACTTTTCACATTCTTAAAATAAAGTGGTGAATATAACTGACCTAAAACAGGGATTTTTTACTCGGATTAAATGTCAGGAATTGTGAAAAACAGTTTAAATGTATTTGGCTAAGGTGTATGTAAACTTCCGACTTCAACTGTATATTCACGAATAACAATTATACATCACGCTATTGAGTCATATGTAAAAACCTGTCTGAGACTAACACATGCTGTTACATACACAGTGCTATTCATGTTTGGAGTGAAACTGATTACGTGCAGTGCTTGATTTGGGCCGGAACTGTCCGGAGCGCCATCCCGGCACTAATTTTGAGGGGAATTGCGTACTGGCTCCTCTATTAAAACAAAGTAGCCTATCGCCGGCCCAGTTTGACACGCATAAACGGTTGATCAAAGCGGAATAAGGGCTGGATCTGCGTTGAATAGCAATTGAGAGTGGGCATTCATTTCCTGATTCTGTTTTGTTCAAGTTTATTTACCGCTAGTCTGTGAATCTGTGCGTGACCCTAAACTGTTCGAGATTGCGAAGATTGAAAATGCACCAGTTTTAATGAGTTCCAAATTGTCAAATTAGGGTTTGTAAAGTCATGGAAATTAGTTTTAATACGTTTTGGTAATATAATTCATGAAGGCACACTTTTAAATATTATAAATCACTGAAAAATATACATATCAGCCATACGTGTCATTGCGTGTCTGTGTGCTGCGTGTGTGACGTTCCCAGATGAGAGAGCAGCAACATTTCAGCAGCAGGTTTGAAACAATGACAGATAAAATGACTAACTAGATGGCCAATTCAAAACATAACTTACAGCAGTTATCTCGCTACTTAACTATAGCTAACTAAGCATTAATATCGTTGTCGCGTTTCCACCGGCACTGTAGAGCCTAAATAAATCTTCAGCGTTAGAAGGCTGTATAGTGTCCCCTCTATTAAACTGTAGCCATGTAATTGCGACAACGTTAAAATATTAAAAGAATGGCCAATTATGGCTTGTGTGCATAGATCTCCCCTGAAACATGACTATTTGAGCCTTATATATAAACATATATAGTTAGGTGCCTTGCTTTACAGTAGCCTACCTTATCCATTTGATCCCTGATTTATTGAATGGGGGAATAATTATATAAAGACAAAAGAATTTGGTTGTAATGTTGGAATATTTGATATCAAGGGCGGCCAACCATTCTCCAGGACAGCTACTGGGCGTGAAGGCCTCATTGTAGCCTAAACATCAGCTCCTCAACAGGACCTTGATAGGCAGACTTGTGTGTTTCAGGGCTGAATCAAAAGGCCAAGCCTGCACACCCAGAAGCTCTCTAGATGGAGGGTTGACAACATGTGACTAACAGTGCACTTCTACTTTGTGTGTGTGTGTGTGGGGGGGGGGGGGGGGGGGGGGGGGGGGGGGGGTTCAGTGCCTTGAGCAAGGGCACACCAGGAGATATCAGGCCTACATGGGATCAGACACAGTAGCCTTCCAGTCTCAATAATGCATATTTTCTTGCATATAGGCTATAATAATAGTCATGAAAATGTGGTTAAAAGTAATGAGAAATGTATATGAACTCTTAACAGTGAATAATCACTGGTCTCTATAGCATGATGTCATTTGTACATTTCGGGGGTAAAGAGTCTAATGGACCGACTTGGAAAACTACATCTGCTGTTTATTGGTACACATCTACCACCCGAAACACAGAGCTAAGAGTGTTCCTCTTGCTGGGACAATACCAGACTGTCTGTGATTACACCATATTCCTTTCACTGCACATGGTGGCATTTACTGGGCATGCTCTGAACACATGATGAGGCCCGAGCACATGTGTAAGCTAGACAGGAAGTGTTTTTCCCTGTTTGCTCACATAACCATGGAAACCTGCGGTCTGTGACTGATTTAGCCTGAGTGACTGACTGAGTGTGCGTGTGTGTGTGTTTGAGAGAATGTGAGTGCAAGAGTGAATGGGTGCATTCATGAGAGAGTATGATTATGACTGGGTGAATGGGTGCATTCATGAGATAATATGATTATGACTGGGTGAATGGGTGCATTCATGAGAGAGTATGGTTATGACTGGGTGAATGGGTGCATTCATGAGAGAGTATGATTATGACTGGGCGAATGGGTGCATTCATGAGAGAGTATGATTATGACTGGGTGAATGGGTGCATTCATGAGAGAGTATGATTATGACTGGGTGAATGGGTGCATTCATGAGAGAGTATGATTATGACTGGGTGAATGGGTGCATTCATGAGAGAGTATGATTATGACTGGGTGAATGGGTTGTTTGCAGTCTACAGTATGCTAATTAGCTGTCTGATGAGTGTGTAATAGTGTGTATGTGTTTTATATGTTTTGTAAACTTCCACACACACCTAGAGCTATAGGTAACCATAGTAACCAGGTAGGTTAGAGTCATAACCACTGGAACAAAAAAATGGCTGTAGTTTTAGTCAACAGCAGCACTGTGACTCATCTGCAGTCTACTAGCCAGGACTGCTACTCTAAAATCACAGGACATCTTTGTCATATCTGATTAAGTCTGCACTAACCTGTCGTCTGAGGTATGTTGTTATGTCAGAGCGAGAGCCTACCTGTATTGGTGCAGTTACACACCCTGACCTGAGGCCAAGTAGAGGTTACACAACACATATATAACATCTTCAGAACAGGAGAACACAGAGAGAGAACACATTCAGATCAGTAGAACACAGAGAGAGGAGCTAACACATTCAGAACATTAGAACACAGAGAGAGAACACATTCAGATCAGTAGAACACAGAGAGAGAGAGAGAGAGAACACATTCAGATCAGTAGAACACACAGAGAGAGAGAGAACACCTTCAGATCAGTAGAACACATAGAGAGAGAGAGATAACACATTCAGATCAGTAGAACACAGAGAGAGAACACCTTCAGATCAGTAGAACACACAGAGAGAGAGATAACACCTTCAGATCAGTAGAACACAGAGTGAGAGAGAGAGAACACATTCAGAACATTAGAACACAGAGAGAGAACACATTCAGATCAGTAGAACACGGAGAGAGAAAACCTTCAGATCAGTAGAACACAGAGAGAGATAACACATTCAGATCAGTAGAACACAGAGAGAGATAACACATTCAGATCAGTAGAACACAGAGAGAGATAACACATTCAGATCAGTAGAACAGAGAGAGATAACACCTTCAGATCAATAGAACACAGAGAGAGAGAGAACACCTTCAGATCTGTAGAACACAGAAAGAGATAACACATTCAGACCAGTAGAACACAGAGAGAGTCATAACACATTCAGAACATTAGAACACAGAGAGAGAGAGAGAGAGAACACATTCAGATAAGTAGAACACAGAGAGAGAGAGAACACCTTCAGATCAGTAGAACACAGAGAGAGAAAGAACACCTTCAGATCAGTAGAACACAGAGAGAGAGAACACATTCAGATCAGTAGAACACAGAGAGAGATAACACCTTCAGATCAGTAGAACAGAGAGAGATAACACCTTCAGATCAATAGAACACAGAGAGAGAGAGAGAGAACACCTTCAGATCAGTAGAACACAGAGAGGGATAACACATTCAGACCAGTAGAACACAGAGAGAGAGACATAACACATTCAGAACTTTAGAACACACAGAGAGAGAGAGAGAGAACACATTCAGATCAGTAGAACACAGAGAGAGATAACACCTTCAGATCAGTAGAACAGAGAGAGAGAACACCTTCAGATCAGTAGAACACAGAGAGAGAGAGAGAGAGAGAGAGAGAGAGATAACACATTCAGAACATTAGAACACAGAGAGAGAGAACACATTCAGAACATTAGAACACAGAGAGAGAGAGAGATAACACCTTCAGATCAGTAGAACACAGAGAGAGATAACACCTTCAGATCAGTAGAACACACAGAGAGAGAAAACATTCAGAACATCAGAACACACAGAGAGAGAACACCTTCAGATCAGTAGAACACAGAGAGAGAGAGAGAGAGAGAGCACACCTTCAGATCAGTAGAACACAGAGAGAGAGAACACCTTCAGATCAGTAGAACACAGAGAGAGAGAGAGAGAGAGAGAGAGAGAGATAACACATTCAGAACATTAGAACACAGAGAGAGAGAGAACACATTCAGAACATTAGAACACAGAGAGAGAGAGAGATAACACCTTCAGATCAGTAGAACACAGAGAGAGATAACACCTTCAGATCAGTAGAACACACAGAGAGAGAAAACATTCAGAACATCAGAACACACAGAGAGAGAACACCTTCAGATCAGTAGAACACAGAGAGAGAGAGCACACCTTCAGATCAGTAGAACACAGAGAGAGAGAACACCTTCAGATCAGTAGAACACAGAGAGAGAGAACACATTCAGATCAGTAGAACAGAGAGAGATAACACCTTCAGATGAGTAGAACACAGAGAGAGAGAACACCTTCAGATCAGTAGAACACAGAGAGAGAGAACACCTTCAGATCAGTAGAACACAGAGAGAGAGAGAGAACCCCTTCAGACCAGTAGAACACAGAGAGAACACATTCAGATCAGTAGAACACAGAGACAGATAACACCTTCAGATCAGTAGAACACAGAGAGAGAACACCTTCAGATCAGTAGAACACAGAGAGAGAGAGAGATAGAACACATTCAGATCAGTAGAACACAGAGAGAGAGAACACCTTCAGATCAGTAGAACACAGAGCGAACACATTCAGATAGGGATAGGGTTCGGCCAATCAGACGCTGTTTTACTAGCTTTGAGGGAACAAAGGGCACACTGATTGGTGACGACATCCAGTGATTACAGTTTGGGACGACTATTTGTTTGATTTGTTGTGGCAACAACAACTTTGTCTTGACCTCTGGTAGTGAAACAGGACCAATGAAAGTTGTTCTGCTTTGGTTCTGCCTTGTGTGTGTGTGTGTGTGTGTGTGTGTGTGTGTGTGTGTGTGTGTGTGTGTGTGTGTGTGTGTGTGTGTGTGTGTGTGTGTGTGTGTGTGTGTGTGTGTGTGTGTGTGTGTGCGTGTGTGTGTGTGAAGGACTGTTTACAAGGCAGTAAACAGACAGGGTTTCATAAACCACTTAAGCAGGATTTTATAAGCAGAGACCCAAACTTCCACTCCAGGCTATAATGTTTAATCAATGTTCTGACTGCTCATTCTCTACATTCCTTTGTGAACGCTGAGAGAGAGGGGGACAGAGAAATATATAGAGAGAGGGGGAGGGAGAGGGAATGATAGAGGGACCAAGAGAGAGAGGGAAAGAGAGAGAGAAAGGGAGTGAGGTAGAGAGACAGAACCGAGAGGAAGAGGGAACATCTGTCTCTGTCTCAACACAGAAGCTGTACAACTACACACACACACACACACACACACACACACACACACACACACACACACACACACACACACACACACACACACACACACATTCAGAAAGTTTTCATACCCCTTGACTTATTCCATATTTTGTTGTGTTACAGCCTGAATTCAAGATAGACTAAATAAATTGTTTTTAAATCATCTACACACAATACCCCATAATGACAAAGTGAAACCATGTTTTTAGAAATGTTAGCAAATGTATTGAAAATTAAATACAGAAATATCTAATTTACATAAGCATTCACACTCCTGAGTCAATACATGTTAGAATCACCTTTGACAGTGATTACAGCTGTGAGTCTTTCTGGGTAAGTCTCTAAGAGCGATTACAGCTGTGAGTCTTTCTGGGTAAGTCTCTAAGAGGGATTAGAGCTGTGAGTCTTTCTGGGTAAGTCTATAAGAGTGATTACAGCTGTGAGTCTTTCTGGGTAAGTCTCTAAGAGTGATTACAGCTGTGAGTCTTTCTGGGTAAGTCTCTAAGAGTGATTACAGCTGTGAGTCTTTCTGGGTAAGTCTCTAAGAGGGATTAAAGCTGTGAGCCTTTCTGGGTAAGTCTCTAAGAGTGATTACAGCTGTGAGTCTTTCTGGGTAAGTCTCTAAGAGCGATTACAGCTGTGAGTCTTTCTGGGTAAGTCTCTTAGTGTGATTACAGCTGTGAGTCTTTCTGGGTAAGTCTCTTAGAGTGATTACAGCTGTGAGTCTTTCTGGGTAAGTCTCTTAGAGTGATTACAGCTGTGAGTCTTTCTGGGTAAGTCTCTTAGAGTGATTACAGCTGTGAGTCTTTCTGGGTAAGTCTCTTAGAGTGATTACAGCTGTGAGTCTTTCTGGGTAAGTCTCTAAGAGTGATTACAGCTGTGAGTCTTTCTGGGTAAGTCTCTACACCTGGATTATACCACTATTTTACCATTATTCTTTTTTAAATTCTTCAAGCTCTGTCAAATTGGTTGTTGATCATTGCTAGACAGCCATTTTCAAGACTTGCCATAGATTGAAGTCATAACTGTAACTAGGCCACTCAGGAACATTCACTGTCTTCTTAGTAAATAACTCCAGTGTAGATGTGGCCTTGTGTTTTAGGTTATTGTCCTGCTGAAAGGTGAATTCACCTCCCAATGTCTGGTGGAAAGCAGACTGAACCAGGTTTTCCTCTAGGATTTTGCCTGTGCTTAGATCCATTCTGTTAATTTATTTATCCTGAAAAACTCCCCAGTCCTTAATGATTACAATAATACCCATAACATGATGCAGCCACCACTATGCTTGAAAATATTAAGAGTGGTAATCAGTAATTTGTGTTGGATTTGCCCCAAACAAATTGTTTTGCCACATTTTTAGAAGTATTTCTTTAGTGCCTTGTTGCAAACAGGATGCATGTTTTGGAATAACTTTTATACAGGTACCACACTGACCCATACACTGAGCCATACAGGACCACACTGAGCCATACAGGACCGCAGATAGACAATGCAAACATAAAGGGTGCAGCCTTGACAGCATATATTGCTTAACAGGAGGAACACGAACACACACACACACACACACACACACACACACACACACACACACAGCATGAAGGCAGGTCACCTGGTCACATATAGCTGTTCCGCCGATTCTGTTAAAAACATTTCTTAAACGGAAGCAAACGGAACGGGGATAGACTGAAAACCGAAATGACTGCGTTAAAATGTAAACAGTAGGCCAAAAGCCCATTTCTATCATACAGAAATACATGTCATGGTCAATCAATTGAGTTATATGTTGCTACTTGTAGGCTACTGTCTGTAATTTGTCTAAATGTATTGTATGATGTGTAGACTAACATGGTGTGCCAAATTGGTGATTTAGTGCATTTTCATTGGATAAGCATTATAATAATCCATCTCAATATAAAACAGATTGAAGGTTATACAGAGCATTCAGAACACTATTGTGTTAAGTTACAGCCTTATTCTAAAATTGATTAAATTGTCGTCCCCCCCCCACCCCTCGCCCCCACATCAATCTACACACAGCAGGCCATAATGACAAGGCAAAAACAGGTTTTTAGAAATGTTTGCAAATGTATTAAAAAACAAAAACTGATATTACATTTACATAAGTATTCAGACCATTTACTCAGAACTTTGTTGAAGCACCTTTTGGCAGCGATTACAGCATCGAGTCTTCTTGGGTATGACGCTACAAGCTTGGCACACCTGTATTTGGGGAGTTTCTCCCATTCTTCTCTGCAGATCCTCTCAAGTTCTGACAGGTTGGATGGGGAGTGTTGCTGCACAGCTATTTTCAGGTCTCTCCAGAGATGTTTGATCGGGTTCAAGTCCAGGCTCTGGCTGGTCCACTCAAGGACATTCAGAGACTTGTCCCAAAGCCACTCCTGCGTTGTCTTGGCTGTGTGCTTAGGGTTGCTGTCATGTTGGAAGTTGAACCTTTGCCCCAGTCAGGGGTCTTGAGAGCTCTGGAGCAGGTTTTCATCAATGGTCTCTGTACTTTGCTCTGTTCATCTTTCCCTTGATCTTGTCTAGTCTCCCAGTCCCTGCTGATGAAAAACATCCCCACAGCATGATGCTGCCACCACCATGCTTCACCGTAGGGATGATGCCAGGTTTCCTCCAGATGTGACGCTTGGCATTCAGGCCAAAGAGTTCAATCTTTGTTTCATCAGACCAGAGAATCTTGTTTCTCATGGTCTGAGAGTCCTTTAGGTGCCTTTTGGCAAACTCCAAGCGGGCTGTCATGTGCCTTTTACTGAAGAGTGGCTTCCGTCTGGCCACGCTACCATAAAGGCCTGATTGTTGTCCTTCTGGAAGGTTCTCCCATCTCCACAGAGGAACTCTGGAGCTCTGTCAGAGTGACCATCAGGTTCTTGGTCACCTCCTTGACCAAGGCACTTCTCCCCCGATTGCTCAGTTTGGCCGGGCGGCCAACTCTAGAAAGAGTCTTGGTGGTTCCAAACTTCTTCCATTTAACAATGATGAAAGCCACTGTGTTCCTGGGGACTTTCAATGCTGCGGAAAAGTTTTGGTACCCTTCCCCAGATCTGTGCCTCGACACAATCCTGTCTCGGAGCTCTATGGAAAATTCCTTCAACCTCATGGCTTGGTTTTTGCTCTGACATGCATTGTCAACTGTGGGACCTTTTATATAGACAGGTTTGTGCCTTTCCAAACTATGTCCAGTCAATTGAATTTACCACAGGTGGACTCCAATCAAGTTGTAGAAACATCTCAAGGATGATCAACGTAAACAGGATGCACCTGAGCTCAATTTCGAGTCTCATAGCAAAGGGTCTGAATACTTACATAAATAAGGTATTCTGTGTTTTATTTTTTTGTACATTTGCAAACATTTCTATTAACCTGTTTTCACTTTGTCATTATGGGGTCACTATGTGGTGTGTAGATTAATAATGAAAAATACTAATTTAATCAATTTTAGAATAAGGCTGTAACGTAACAAAATGTGGAAAATGTCAAGGGGTCTGAATACTTTCCGAATGCACTGTATATAAAATGACGGTTGTTGATGTGTCTCTCAGATGCATTGCATCTGTATTTCGGAAAGTCGCAGTAACAGGACCTAGCATTGCATCTGTATTTCGGAAAGTCGCAGTAACAGGACCTAGCATTGCATCTGTATTTCGGAAAGTCGCAGTAACAGGACCTAGCATTGCATCTGTATTTCGGAAAGTCGCAGTAACAGGACCTAGCATTGCATCTGTATTTCGGAAAGTCGCAGTAACAGGACCTAGCATTGCATCTGTATTTCGGAAAGTCGCAGTAACAGGACCTAGCATTGCATCTGTATTTCGGAAAGTCGCAGTAACAGGACCTAGCATTGCATCTGTATTTCGGAAAGTCGCAGTAACAGGACCTAGCATTGCATCTGTATTTCGGAAAGTCGCAGTAACAGGACCTAGCATTGCATCTGTATTTCGGAAAGTCGCAGTAACAGGACCTAGCATTGCATCTGTATTTCGGAAAGTCGCAGTAACAGGACCTAGCATTGCATCTGTATTTTGGAAAGTCGCAGTAACAGGACCTAGCATTGCATCTGTATTTCGGAAAGTCGCAGTAACAGGACCTAGCATTGCATCTGTAATTCGGAAAGTCGCAGTAACAGGACCTAGCATTGCATCTGTATTTCGGAAAGTCGCAGTAACAGGACCTAGCATTGCATCTGTATTTCGGAAAGTCGCAGTAACAGGACCTAGCATTGCATCTGTATTTCGGAAAGTCGCAGTAACAGGACCTAGCATTGCATCTGTATTTCGGAAAGTCGCAGTAACAGGACCTAGCATTGCATCTGTATTTCGGAAAGTCGCAGTAACAGGACCTAGCATTGCATCTGTATTTCGGAAAGTCGCAGTAACAGGACCTAGCATTGCATCTGTATTTCGGAAAGTCGCAGTAACAGGACCTAGCATTGCATCTGTATTTCGGAAAGTCGCAGTAACAGGACCTAGCATTGCATCTGTATTTCGGAAAGTCGCAGTAACAGGACCTAGCATTGCATCTGTATTTCGGAAAGTCGCAGTAACAGGACCTAGCATTGCATCTGTATTTCGGAAAGTCGCAGTAACAGGACCTAGCATTGCATCTGTATTTCGGAAAGTCGCAGTAACAGGACCTAGCATTGCATCTGTATTTCGGAAAGTCGCAGTAACAGGACCTAGCATTGCATCTGTATTTCGGAAAGTCGCAGTAACAGGACCTAGCATTGCATCTGTATTTCGGAAAGTCGCAGTAACAGGACCTAGCATTGCATCTGTATTTCGGAAAGTCGCAGTAACAGGACCTAGCATTGCATCTGTATTTCGGAAAGTCGCAGTAACAGGACCTAGCATTGCATCTGTATTTCGGAAAGTCGCAGTAACAGGACCTAGCATTGCATCTGTATTTCGGAAAGTCGCAGTAACAGGACCTAGCATTGCATCTGTATTTCGGAAAGTCGCAGTAACAGGACTTAGCATTGCATCTGTATTTCGGAAAGTCGCAGTAACAGGACCTAGCATTGCATCTGTAATTCGGAAAGTCGCAGTAACAGGACCTAGCATTGCATCTGTATTTCGGAAAGTCGCAGTAACAGGACCTAGCATTGCATCTGTATTTCGGAAAGTCGCAGTAACAGGACCTAGCATTGCATCTGTATTTCGGAAAGTCGCAGTAACAGGACCTAGCATTGCATCTGTATTTCGGAAAGTCGCAGTAACAGGACCTAGCATTGCATCTGTATTTCGGAAAGTCGCAGTAACAGGACCTAGCATTGCATCTGTATTTCGGAAAGTCGCAGTAACAGGACCTAGCATTGCATCTGTATTTCGGAAAGTCGCAGTAACAGGACCTAGCATTGCATCTGTATTTCGGAAAGTCGCAGTAACAGGACCTAGCATTGCATCTGTATTTCGGAAAGTCGCAGTAACAGGACCTAGCATTGCATCTGTATTTCGGAAAGTCGCAGTAACAGGACCTAGCATTGCATCTGTATTTCGGAAAGTCGCAGTAACAGGACCTAGCATTGCATCTGTATTTCGGAAAGTCGCAGTAACAGGACCTAGCATTGCATCTGTATTTCGGAAAGTCGCAGTAACAGGACCTAGCATTGCATCTGTATTTCGGAAAGTCGCAGTAACAGGACCTAGCATTGCATCTGTATTTCGGAAAGTCGCAGTAACAGGACCTAGCATTGCATCTGTATTTCGGAAAGTCGCAGTAACAGGACCTAGCATTGCATCTGTATTTCGGAAAGTCGCAGTAACAGGACCTAGCATTGCATCTGTATTTCGGAAAGTCGCAGTAACAGGACCTAGCATTGCATCTGTATTTCGGAAAGTCGCAGTAACAGGACCTAGCATTGCATCTGTATTTCGGAAAGTCGCAGTAACAGGACCTAGCATTGCATCTGTATTTCGGAAAGTCGCAGTAACAGGACCTAGCATTGCATCTGTATTTCGGAAAGTCGCAGTAACAGGACCTAGCATTGCATCTGTATTTCGGAAAGTCGCAGTAACAGGACCTAGCATTGCATCTGTATTTCGGAAAGTCGCAGTAACAGGACCTAGCATTGCATCTGCGCGAGCGAGCGAGAGATATTATCCTGAATAGCAGATCCCGATGACTCGACTGGATCCCGTGTGGAGAGAAAGACAACTGCTCATTTTCAAGGACTCACACAAGGCTCATTTTAATTTCCCGATGCAACAGGAAAATTCTCTGAGACATGTGTTACCAGATCAAGTTAAGATCCGAGATCTGCATTACCGTAACCACGTGTTTACTGTTTACATTAAGTAACTAAACACAGATCCACGGAGAGAGATGAAACTCAGAATACATAGAACCATCTATATGCGCTATTCCACTAGTTTGGAATATAAAGACTGAAAACTAAGATATGAACCAAGGTTGGTCATTGAGTTTACAAGTGTGTCGTTTTTTACATGTGTTCATCTTTATGTAGTATGCTACGGACATTAGGATTTAGAGGCTAAAGCAGACTGAAGGAGTTATTATGGATACATATTGTAGTGATTGAGGGGGAGCAGTCTACTGGAACAAGGCTTGATCCAGAAACTCTATGCTTTTAGGGCAAGTACAGTACACTACCACCTGTGCCATTAAAGGCCCAGCCCTTTGACAGAAGCTGAGGCAGCTGTAAACAGACACATACCAACAGGTTCAGAGACAGTTTCTATCTACAAGCCATCAGACTGCTGAACACTTGAACTTGACTGACCACCTGCACTGACTCTCTGCACCTTAGCACACACACACCCACACAGACACACAGACACACACACACACACACACACACACACACACACACACACACACACACACACACACAACAGACACACACCCACACTGACACACACCCACACTGACACACAACCACACAGACACACACCCACACTGACACACACCCACACTGACACACACCCACACAGACACACACCCACACTGACACACACCCACACTGACACACACCCACACTGACACACACCCACACTGACACACACCCACACAGACACACACCCACACAGACACACACCCACACTGACACACACCCACACAGACACACACCCACACAGACACACACCCACACTGACACACACCCACACAGACACACACCCACACAGACACACACCTACACAGACACACACCCACACAGACACACACCCACACAGACACACACCCACACTGACACACACCCACACTGACACACACCCACACAGACACACACCCACACACACCCACACTGACACACACCCACACAGACACACACCCACACTGACACACACCCACACAGACACACACCCACACAGACACACACCCACACACACCCACACTGACACACACCCACACAGACACACACCCACACTGACACACACCCACACAGACACACACCCACACAGACACACACCCACACAGACACACACCCACACAGACACACACCCACACAGACACACACCCACACTGACACACACCCACACTGACACACACCCACACAGACACACACCCACACACACCCACACTGACACACACCCACACAGACACACACCCACACTGACACACACCCACACAGACACACACCCACACAGACACACACCCACACACACCCACACTGACACACACCCACACAGACACACACCCACACTGACACACACCCACACAGACACACACCCACACAGACACACACCCACACTGACACACACCCTCTTGCTACATGCACATCACTACTGCTGCTACCAGACTCTTATGATTGTTGCTAAATACTGCTAAATACCCCCCCCCCCCCCCCCACATCCCCAAAAACACATGTAAATATTGGACTATAAATTGTGTCTATTTATTATATTCTACTGAGACGTTTACTTGACGTATTCTTAGATTACATTTTTTTCTCATTGTCGAAAATGAACCTGAAAGTAAGCATTTCGTTTGGATGGTGTACACCAATGTCTGTCCTGTACATGTGACTAATACAACTTGAAACACACACACACACACTGACAGTAGTACACTCACTGACATACAGGGAGTGTACTAAGCCTATTATCTGAAGGACTCTATACACACTATCTAGACATGGACCAAAGTCTCAGGTAGATACAGAGCAGAACATCTGTACTCAGCAGGTAGCCTAGTGGTTAGAGCGTTGGACTTGTAACCCGAAGGTTGCTAGATCGAATCCCTGAGCTGACAAGGTACAAATGTGTCAAAGGTTGCTAGATCGAATCCCTGAGCTGTGCCAAAGGTTGCTAGATCGTGACCCTGAGCTGACAAGGTACAAATGTGTCATTCTGCCCCTGTTCCTAGACGTCATTGAAAATAAGATTTTTTTCTTAACCAACTTACCTAGTTAAATAAAAACTCCGCTCACCTTCTGTATGATAATTTACAACACAAAGGAAACGCATTATATCAATTTACTTCAGTCCAAGTGTACATTAGACCTATTAGATAACACGACTGACAGGCGGGATGTTTAACATACCGTCCTGTCTATGCATATAAGTTAGGCTATAACAGAGGGCTTATTATAATACGGTAGTTTCTTTGAGTCCAAATGGATTCGTACTAATTCATTGAAGACTGACACGCAAGTCTTGCTGAGTTTCTATTGGTTGGCAACTTTCAATGAAACCTATACGTTATTACAGAGTTATTACATTAGCCTAATAAAACTACGATGAGATGGATACTGTCGCCTACAGAGCTACAACAACACATGTTACAGCTTCTATTAAGTATCAAAGTGTTATTTCATTGTCTTGCTATAGACATAGGCATATATTGAGTTACATAGGCCTAGAGATTATTGCAATAGGCTAATTTACAGAAGACACGGAGATCACCAGGATAGATGGACCTGTTCCAGAGCGAGTTGTTATTGACATAATAATACAGGCTCTTACCCTGCAGTGGGCAACAACTTGTCGGCTACTTTTTCTTGGCTACTTTGTCTCCCTGGCTTGAATCGCTATATATCGCCGTATATCCCTCCCGTGATACTTCCACTGGTGTTCACCGGCTCGTCAGTACTTGTCTACGGTGTACATTCCGGTCTCCCGGTGGGACTCCACCTTATCCGCCCAAAACGCCCCGGAGCTCCACACTACAGGCCCGACCTGTCTGCCTCAGTCTGATCCTACCGCTCCGCGCGTCCGCTTCCACTCCGCGGAGAAACAACCAGGAAGAAGTTGAGTAACCGGGCTTTCCTCTCTCTAACTCCTCCCATTCTCACTGCTGGAACGCTGACAGTTGAAAACTATTGGAAGTTGACTCTAGTGACGTTTTTCAAAAATATTACCTTGGGATAATTTGACAATATTGGCATAAATTGGATGGGCAGGTAAAGTACAGCCAGAGTGTCAGAGTGTGTGTGTGGACGGATCTTTTTGTCCCCCTTCCCCTCCTCTCTCTCCCTCTCGCTGTCTGTCCCACTTCCCCCTCATCTCTCTCTCTTCCTCTCTTTCTATGCCCCCCATCCCTCTCTCTCTCTATGTCCCTCTTCCCCCTCCTCTCTCTCTCTCTCTCTCTCTCTCCATTCAACAATGAGCTGTAGCCTGGTATGCAGTTCAGTCAGTGGAGTATGCACCCCTCTCTCTTTCTCCCTCTCTCCCCCCTCTATCTATGTCCCCCTTCCCCTCCTCCTCTCTCTCCCTCTCTCTGTCCCCTTCCCCTCCTCTCTCTCTCTATTCCCCCCTTCCCTCCTCTCTCCCCCTCTCTCTTTCCCCCTTCCCCCTCTCTCTCTCTCTATGTTCCTTCCCCTCCTCCATGCCCCCTTCCCTCTCTCAATGTCCCCGTCCCTTCCTCCTCCTCTCTCTATGTCCCCGTCCCTTCCTCCTCTCTCTCTATGTCCCCGTCCCTTCCTCCTCTCTCTCTATGTCCCCGTCCCTTCCTCCTCCTCTCTCTATGTCCCCGTTCCTTCCTCCTCTCTCTCCATGTCCCCGTCCCTTCCTCCTCCTCTCTCTATGTCCCCGTCCCTTCCTCCTCCTCTCTCTATGTCCCTGTCCCTTCCTCCTCTCTCTATGTCCCTGTCCCTTCCTCCTCTCTCTATGTCCCCGTCCCTTCCTCCTCTCTCTCCATGTCCCCGTCCCTTCCTCCTCTCTCTCTATGTCCCCGTCCCTTCCTCCTCTCTCTCTATGTCCCAGTCCCTTCCTCCTCTCTCTCTATGTCCCCGTCTCTTCCTCCTCTCTCTCCATGTCCCCGTCCCTTCCTCCTCCTCTCTCTATGTCCCCGTCCCTTCCTCCTCCTCTCTTTATATCCCCGTCCCTTCCTCCTCCTCTCTCTATGTCCCTGTCCCTTCCTCCTCTCTCTATGTCCCCGTCCCTTCCTCCTCTCTCTCCATGTCCACGTCCCTTCCTCCTCTCTATCTATGTCCCCGTCCCTTCCTCCTCTCTCTCCATGTCCCCGCCCCTTCCTCCTCCTCTCTTTATGTCCCCGTCCCTTCCTCCTCCTCTCTCTATGTCCCCGTCCCTTCCTCCTCCTCTCTCTATGTCCCCGTCCCTTCCTCCTCCTCTCTCCATGTACCCGTCCCTTCCTCCTCCTCTCTCTATGTCCCCGTCCCTTCCTCCTTTCTCTCTATGTCCCCGTCCCTTCCTCCTCCTCTATGTCCCCGTCCCTTCCTCCTCTCTCTCCATGTCCCCGTCCCTTCCTCCTCCTCTCTTTATATCCCCGTCCCTTCCTCCTCCTCTCTCTATGTCCCTGTCCCTTCCTCCTCTCTCTATGTCCCCATCCCTTCCTCCTCTCTCTCCATGTCCCCGTTCCTTCCTCCTCTCTCTCCATGTCCCCGTCCCTTCCTCCTTTCTCTCTATGTCCCCGTCCCTTCCTCCTCCTCTCTCTATGTCCCCGTCCCTTAATCCTCTCTCTCTATGTCCCCGTCCCTTCCTCCTCTCTCTCCATGTCCCCGCCCCCTCCTCCCTATGTCCCCGTCCCTTCCTCCTCCTCTATGTCCCCGTCCCTTCCTCCTCTCTCTCCATGTCCCCGTCCCTTCCTCCTCCTCTCTTTATATCCCCGTCCCTTCCTCCTCCTCTCTCTATGTCCCTGTCCCTTCCTCCTCTCTCTATGTCCCCATCCCTTCCTCCTCTCTCTCCATGTCCCCGTTCCTTCCTCCTCTCTCTCCATGTCCCCGTCCCTTCCTCCTCCTCTCTCCATGTCCCCGTCCCTTCCTCCTCCTCTCGCCATGTCCCCGTCCCTTCCTCCTCCTCTCTCTATGTCCCCGTCCCTTCCTCCTTTCTCTCTATGTCCCCGTCCCTTCCTCCTCCTCTCTCTATGTCCCCATCCCTTAATCCTCTCTCTCTATGTCCCCGTCCCTTCCTCCTCTCTCTCCATGTCCCCGCCCCCTCCTCCCTCCCTATGTCCCCGTCCCCTCCTCTCTCTGTCCAGCTTCCCCTCCTCCTCTCTATGTCCCCCTTCCCCTCCTCCTCTCTCTCTCTCCATCTCTCTCTCTCTCTCTCTATGTCCCCTCCTCCTCTCTCTATGTCCCGCTTCCCCTCCTCCTCTCTCTCTATGTCCCCCTTCCCCTCCTCTCTCTCTGTCCAGCTTCCCCTCCTCCCTCTATCTCCCTTCCCCTCCTCCTCTCTATGTCCCGCTTCCCCTCCTCTCTATGTCCCCCTTCCCCTCTTCCTCCTCTTTATGTCCCCCTTCCCTTCCTTCTCCTCTCTCTCTCCTTTTCTCTCGCTCTATGTCCCCCTTCCCCTCCCTCTCTCTCTCCCCGCCCTCCTCCCTCTCTATGTCCCCCTTCCCCTCCTCCTCTCTCTCTCTCCATCTCTCTCTCTCTCTCTCTCTATGTCCCCTCCTCTCTCTATGTCCCGCTTCCCCTCCTCCTCTCTCTCTATGTCCCCCTTCCCCTCCTCTCTCTCTGTCCAGCTTCCCCTCCTCCCTCTATCTCCCTTCCCCTCCTCCTCTCTATGTCCCGCTTCCCCTCCTCTCTATGTCCCCCTTCCCCTCTTCCTCCTCTTTATGTCCCCCTTCCCTTCCTTCTCCTCTCTCTCTCCTTTTCTCTCGCTCTGTCCCCCTTCCCCTCCCTCTCTCTCTCCCCGCCCTCCTCCCTCTCTATGTCCCCCTTCCCCTCCTCCTCTCTCTATGTCCCACTTCCCCTCTCTCTCTAACTGCTGACAGGGAAGTCTGAGTCATAGCTCTTAAACATCCTGCCTACTGATTCAGCTGCATAGTGTTAACATAGTAAAGTTCTCCATGTCTACCAGTCATCTGTCAGATACTTTCAAATCAGTTGCGCTTGATCTATTTGCCTTGCCCAGTTTAATGGAACCCACACAAAAAGTCCCACAAGTGCAAACTCAGAACCCTGAACGCTGGTGAAGCTACATGTGGATTTTTGTAATGTTCTTTCATGTCTCCCATATGTAAACTAAGATGCACCGAGTTCTTACTGTGTCTCTGTGTGTGTGGAGGGTGACATGGGCTGTCCTGTCAGATCAGTCCCACTCTTGCTCCCATGATATCCCACATGGATGTGTGTTCAGTGTTCACTCAGGGTGTCTCACGATCTGGACGTCTGCCCACATACCTGGGTGCACCTTGGCCTTTTACCTGTATACACATACTCCAGCAAATATAATGCTCTTGGGTGTGTATGATTAAACATTTATTTGCATAGTGTGAGTATACTACCACACACACGTGTATGAATGAGTGTCATAGACAGTGTATGCTGAATATTTATTTTTTATATGTTAGCAGCTGGAAAGGTGTGCACGGTGGTATTGAGGGCAGTCTCTTCTAGGAATGTGCCAAGGGCTTTCAGGGCCACACCCAACTTCCCTTTAATCAATCGCTCTCATCTCCACCCCCTCTCTCTGACTCACCCCCTGGCCATAGAGCAGAGCCACAGGACTGGGCCTGACTCTGGGCAGCAGATAAACCCTGGCCTGGATCAGCACACTGGAAGCTGGATGGTAAACTAAAGAGTGGATCCGGAGAGAAATCCTGTCTGCAGCAGCACCAGTCTATTGCACTCTCTCTCAACCGTAGAGACATGAGTTGAGAAGGGGAGGTTAAGATCCTCAGTCAATACACAGACACGTGTTATTTAACTAGGCAAGTCAGTTAAGAACAAATTCTTATTTACAATGATGGCCTAGGAACAGTTAACTGCCTTGTTCAGGGGCAGAATGACAGATTTACTACCTTGTCAGCTCACGGATTTGATCCAGCAACCTTTCAGTTACTGGCCCAACGCTCTAACCACTAGGCTACAGAGTACATACATATACTACACATGCGAAAATGTCTACGTTCCCCTTCTAGTGAGCTTTCCCACAATGCATTTCCCACGCTGTAATGTCAAACCTGCGTATCAGGTGACTCGCTGCAACCCAAACGCACTGAGGTCAAACACACAGTGGAGCCGAAATGCTTCCAGGTCATTTCTCACCTTAGTGTGGGGGAGTAAAGATAAACAGCAACAGGTGTTTTTCCCTGTGTGTGTAACTGTGATAAATGACATTTATGTGTTGGTTAAATAATTAACACACAAGACATCTGTGCTAACTACCTCTGTTGGCTTCAGATTACTGGTTCCAGTAGAGCTGTGTGTGTTTGTGGCTTCTCCAGTATGAAGGAACAAGAAAAGTAAATTACTATACAAGTATGTGACAGAATACTAGAGAGATGAAAACTTAATCTTAAGACACCCCCCCACACACACACATCTCTCAGCAGTTCTGCAGCATTAGTACATACCAGTGTCTGTCGATTGGAATACGGCCGATGCCATAATTAACATAATTACAGTCGGCCGATGCCATAATTAACATAATTACAGTCGGCCGATGCCATAATTAACATAATTACAGTCGGCTGATTCTATAATGAACATAATTACATTGTTATGCATGTAAAGGTTACTCACAAGCTAGATACACACCCGGTGGTATTTATTTAACCTTAAACCAGGGAAGACCCTTGTGTCACGTCCGTCATAACGAGGCGCAGCGTGATAAGAATACATTCTTCTTTAATAAACAAAGAACACGTAAACAAAATAACAACACACCCGTGACACTAATTACAACAAGGTGCTGCCTTGTAACTACACATAGACAATAACCCACCAACCAAAACGGAAAATGGCAACCTAAATAGGATCCCCAATCAGAGACAACGATAAACAGCTGTCTCTGATTGGGAACCAATTCAGGCCACCATAGACCTACATTTACCTAGACAATACCAAAACCCCATAGATATACAAAAAACCCTAGACAAGAAAAACATACATACCACCCTCGTCACACTCTGACCTAACCAAAATAATAAAGAAAACAAAGATAACTAAGATCATGGCGTGACACCTTGGATGTCTTTATGAGGGCGTTCTCATCCCAGCCAGTGGCAGTGTTATCGACCGGTAGAAAATCACGGCAGTACACTAAACCAATTTTAGATGTTATGCATTTCCTTGATCTTACTGAAACTACACCTAACCTAAATTAATTTAGACCCCTATGTCTAAATGTAAACATTTCTGCTGCCGGTTGAATATCTACTTCTTTTCAATAAGGCCTAAATACCTACGTTACCATTACAAGATATAAACATCCTCTTACTGTCAATCTCGTTTATTTTCAGCAAACTTAACATGTGTAAATATTTGTATGAACATGACAAGATTCAACAGCTGAGACATAAACTGAACAAGTTCCACAGACATGTGACTAACAGAAATTGAATAATGTGTCCCTGAACAAAGGGGGGGGGGGGGGGGTCAAAATCAAAAGTAACAGTCAGTATCTGGTGTGGCCACCAGCTGCATTAAGTTCTGCAGTGCATCTCCTCCTCATGGACTGCACCAGATTTGCCAGTTCTTGCTGTGAGATGTTACTCCACTCTTCCACCAAGGCACCTGCAAGTTCCCGGACATTTCTGGGGGGGAATGGCCCTAGCCCTCACCCTCCGATCCCACTGGTCCCAGACGTGCTCAATGGGATTGAGATCCGGGCTCTTCGCTGGCCATGGCAGAACACTGACATTCCTGTCTTGCAGGAAATCACGCACAGAACGAGCAGTATGGCTGGTGGCATTGTCATGCTGGAGGGTCATGTCAGGATGAGCCTGCAGGCAGGGTACCACATGAGGGAGGAGGATGTCTTCCCTGTAACGCACAGTGTTGAGAATGCCTGCAATGACAACAAGCTCAGTCCGATAATGCTGTGACACACCACCCCAGACCATGACAGACCCTCCACCTCCAAATCGATCCAACTCCAGAGTACAGGCCTCGGTGTAACGCTCATTCCTTTGACGATAAACACGAATCTGACCATCACCCCTGGTGAGACAAAACTGCGACTCGTTAGGCAAGAGCACTTTTTGCCAGTCCTGTCTGGTCCAGCAACGGTGGGTTTGTGCCCATAGGCGACGTTGTTACCGGTGATGTCTGGTGAGGGCCTGCCTTTACAACAGGCCTATAAGCCCTCAGTCCAGCCTCTCAGCCTATTACGGACAGTCTGAGCACTGATGGAGGGATTGTGCATTCCTGATGTAACTTGGGCAATTGTTGTTGCCATCCTGTACCTGTCCCGCAGGTGTGATGTTCAGATGTACCGATCCTGTGCAGGTTTTGTTACACGTGGCCACTGAGAGGACGATCAGCTGTCCGTCCTGTCTCCCTGTCTTAGGCATCTCACACTACGGACATTGCAATTTATTGCCCTGGTCACATCTGCAGTCCTCATGCCTCCTTGCAGCATGCCTAAGGCAAATTCACGCAGATGAACAGAGTCCCTGGGCATCTGTCTTTTGGTGTTTTTCAGAGTCAGTAGAAAGGCCTCTTTTGTGTCCTACGTTTTCATAACTGTGACCTTAATTGCCTACCGTCTGTAAGCAGTTAGTATCTTAACGACCGTTCCACAGGTGCATGTTCATGAATTGTTTATGGTTCATTGAACAAGCATGGGAAACAGTGTTTAAACCCTTTA
This sequence comes from Oncorhynchus mykiss, assembly GCF_057628025.1. NCBI lineage: Eukaryota > Metazoa > Chordata > Actinopteri > Salmoniformes > Salmonidae > Oncorhynchus > Oncorhynchus mykiss. The sequence continues at coordinate 10,182,169 of NC_143051.1, read as the reverse complement.
CAATGAAGATCTGTACGGTTAATTGGATTTATACGATTTATCTTTGCTGAGTTTATGTGTGTATGTGTCTGTCTGTGTGACTGTCAGTGGTAGAAAAAGTACTACATTCTCATACTTGAGTAAAAGTAAAGATATTACTAGAAAAGGACTCAAGTAAAAGTGAAAGTCATCCAGTAAAATACTACTTGAGTAAAAGTCTTAAAGTATTTGGTTTCAAATATATTTAAGTATCAAAAGTAAAAGTACAAATAATTTTTTTTAAATCCTTAAATTAAGCAAACCAGACGGCACAATTGAAAAAAAATTACGGATTGCCACAAACTCCAACACTCCAACATAATTGACAAACAAAGCATTTGTGTTTACGTAGTAAGTCCACCAGATCAGAGGCAGTAGGGATGACCAGGGATGTTCTCTTGATGTGTGTGAATTGGACCATTTTCCTGTCCAGCTAAGCATTCAAAATGTACTTTTGGGTGTCAGGGAAAATGTATGAAATAAAAAGTGCATTATTTTCTTTAGGAATGTAGTGAAGTAAAAGTAAAAGTTGTCAACAATATAAATAGTAAAGTAAAGTACCGATACCCCCCAAAAATACTTAAGTAAAAATACTTTAAAGTACTACTTAAGTACTTTACACCACTACTGGTGACTGTCTGTGTTGCATTCATGTTGGTGATGTTTGTTTATTCTTATCCGTGTGAGATTCTCAATCCACAAACACGTAACCCTCAACCAGCAGAGACAACTGTATTTAATCTGTTTAAAAGCAGACTGCTCAGCGGCAAATAAATAATTAATAAAGAATGATGTACAAATGATTCAGAACCACAACATCAAACAGGGAACTTCAATACACAACATCAAACAGGGGACCTCAATACACAACATCAAGGGCAGAAGAACAATCACAAAACATTCACAACGTTGCTTCTACCCACGGAACCCTCTCTAACTATGAGCCATGGTAATATCTGTAATTGTACACAGTGGTCGTTTTTACAGTGTACGGTTCCAGGGTTCAGTCTGTGTGTTTGTCTGCTGTGTCAGTCGAAGTCTGCCTCCTGGCCTCATCCAGCGCCTCCTCTAGATGGCAGAGCTGAGACAACTTCAGCTGTTCTATACCCCCCCCCCACACACACACACACACACACACACACACACACACACACACACACACACACACACACACACACACACACACACACACACACACACACACACACACACACACACACACACACACACACACACACACACACACACACACACACACACAGACATAGATACATCACAGTTGCACACCCGATGGTGCTAATAGCCCATGTTAAAGTCTATTGTGTTTAAAGTATACAGTCATCAGAGTTTCTTACCAGCCTTCAGCAGCTGAGACTTGGCGTTTTCAACGCTCTCTATTTCAGCAGGCAGTCTGTCTGGGCTCTGGATGGAAGACACAACACTTCACAGATCTGGAAAGACTGGATATGTGAAAGAAACATGGAAGAAGCTTCTCTGAAATCTTTCAGATTTCTCACAGGTACAATGAGACAAACTCACAAAGACAGAGTGCAGGTTCTTATGCTGCTCTATCAGCTGCTGGAGATGGTTTTCAAACTTCATCCTGTCAGATAAAAAACACACAATACATAGTCTGATCTGTCTAATGGCTGTTGGTTCAAGCCCCCATTCTGACTGTTCCCCCTGCACCGCTACATAGTTACCGGTGTTTCCTGTGTTTGAGCTTAGTCTCCTGGATCTGACATCTGTACTGTTCTATCAGGTCCTCACTCTTCCTGTTAAGCTGCTGCTGCCTGTGGACAAGGACACATACACACTTAACTTGTTCAGGTGCTGGACAGGAGATGAGGAATGTCGGCCACTGTGATATGCTTCCTGCCACTGTGATTTATTGAGACGCACAGACCGACGTTTCTTATAAATTTACATTTAACCTTTATTTAACTAGGCAAGTCAGTTAAGAACAAATTCTTATTTACAATGACAGCCTACTCCGGCCAAACGTGCGCTGCCCTATGGGACTCCCAATCATGTGATACAGCCTGGATTCGAACCAGGGACTGTAGTGACGCCTCTCGCACTGAGATGCGGTGCCTTAGACCACAGTCTTTGTCAGGTCCTACAGAATTGAGCGTTCAAATAACTCACAGTGGGATCATAGCAGAGTTCATTTCTTTACCAGCAGCAGCTTTCTGACACATGCCGTGTCTTCATCCTGTTTTGTCAGGATTTTTAGAGTCAAAGTTTCCACCTGCAGATGTGTAGAGTTGAACCAAACACCAGATGTTGCTGAATAACTCCTCACGTCACAGGTTCGGTTCGGTATGTTAGTCCATGATGCCAATAAATCAATTGTTCTGTTTTCAAGTCTTTCCCTTTGTATATGATTTAATCTTAAACTGACTCTGAATAGAGATCATGTCCGCTCTAGGCCTGCATAAACATGAAGATATGCTGCCATCTAGTGTTTGATCTGAAGAAGGGATCTGGAAGCTGGCTACTTGACCACATGACAAGGTGGGTGGAGACTGGAGAGAGGGGAAGGTGCATACCAGGCAGGTGTAACTGCTCACCTGGTAGAGTCCTGTTCCATCTCTTCACACTGGAACTGCAGCACCATGCACGACTCTGGGATAAAGACATCATCATCAGTTTTAAATTGACAAAAACAACTGTAAACGTATTACCTTTGAGAGCACTATGGATTTCAGGCAGAGAAGGGAATAAGGTCTACTGATTTTGGTAGTAGGTTCATTCACGTGTTGTAATATTCGGTAACTAGAAAATTAAGAACGACTGACTGATAAATGGGATCAGATATTTGAGACTGACCACAATCATCAGCTCTAACATCAACATACCATTGAGATGAGTCAGTGTGTAATATAACGAACCCTGAAAGTCAAATAAGACAAGCGTCTCCACTAAAGGCTTACTCTATTCTAAGCCAATCGTCATTCTGTTGCCATGATGTCATGGCAGGAATCTCTCAGTATTTCCAGAATGGCTACTTTTCTCATGACATAAATATAAAAGTATCTTACTTTTTTAACAAAGCGAAGAGAAAAAAAAACTATAAAAATAAGTGGACAACCTTGTAAAAATACTATAACAACTTAATACAACGACTAGCAACCTTTTCTAGCGATGTTAGCCTCATTATAAGCTGTGCTAAGGCCATAAAAATGTGGAAGTTGTGTATCTCTTTAGTGGAAGGTTGAGGACATTACTTTTGGCGATAATCTTTAAACTTTTCCGTTTTTATTTTCGAGAAATGTGAGGGGCATCTGTTGAATGTTGAATAACATGTGTATGGCCTTAACGTAAAAGTGAGTGTTCTGTGTGTTGTCACCTTCTTTCTCTTTGTGGACTCCCTCCAGTTGGTAAGCTTCCGTCTGTACTGGGGGAAGAACAAGTGATGCTGGTGTCATCAATTTTGTACACTTCAGGACTACTAGAAAACCAAAACTACTAAGCATCACTTCATATTTTTCTAAACCGTTCCAATACTTTAAACAAGAAGCCTGTCTTCGAAGTAGGCTTATCTCTGATCTGAGATGGTTGGATGGCTGAAAGCAGGAGATCATTTTCCCCCAATCTAGTCATATTGGATTAGTGATTACCCCAAAGGAAGCAACCCACTAGGCACACACTGGTTGAATCAACATTGTTTCCACATCATTTCAATTAAATTAAGTGGAAACAATGTTGAATAGATGTTGAATTGTTGTCTGTGTCCAGTGGGAAGGGAAGAATAACAAAGGATGTAGCTAATATTACTTAGTGTGAGAGCAAAACCAGATTTCTTCACAGTTTCTTACGGGCATCGAGTTCTTCCTGCAGAGAGTCTCTGAGTGACTGGGCCTCTTTCACCTCCTCCTCTATAGCTCTCTTACCTGAGAGGAAACACCAAAGACACATACATCCACACCACACTGTATGCATAACCACACTTTTACTGACACAAAACCATTATGGCTTGCAGGATGTTATCTTCAGCTAGATCAATTATGACAAGAAATACTGAATCAAATTTTTTATTATTAGCCTGAGTTCTTCATTAATCGTGTATATTTTAAACCCTAATCAACCTTGCTCTTCCATTAGGCATATATGATTAATTTGTAGTGTGGAAGGGGTTAATAATAGCTACCTTGTTGCAGCCTTTTAAGTTTATTCATCAGCTGCTCAACTTTGGGCTCAACATCTTCATGCCCACCTGAAATATATATCAGCTTGACATTTTTGATATGAGATATATCTAGCAAAGTCAAACATGTTGTATGTTTGCCTAACATTACCCTCTTTCGTAGAAGGTCTAAGGACATCCTCAACATTAAAAGATGAACCTGTAAAGAAACAAACAAGTGCTATTGAGAAATAACCATAGCTAACGTTAGCTGGGAGGGAAAAGGCTAGGAAGTTAGCTACAGTAGCTACTCCACATTCAATAGATGTCTATAGTATCCATCTACAGTAGTTAGCTAGCTAGCTAACTTCTTATCAAGTTGGACACCAAGTACAGTTCTAAAACATATATATATATATATCACTAGCTTGTTAATTATCACTAACCTACATACACGCTCATTTTGAATACTTTGATTTCTCCTTCCAAAAAGAGAGAGAAAACGACCTTTTTATCGTGAAATAAATTCTCATAACATTTCAAATCTAGATAACTGTCTGCGGTCTTTCCCTCAGGGACGTTATAAATTGGCGGCATTCGACGTGTGATCGCAGCGCGCGGGGCAGGGTCAGGTTGGGACAACCTCGCCCCGTTCCGCGACAGGTGCCCAATGGGCCAGCTAGCAGAAAGCTTGTGATTAGTTTTGCTCTTTTATGTTCTTGTTGCCCATAAGAGGTATAACCAGAGCTGCTTTCACTTTCTGAAAAGTGTTGAATATTTATTGATTCAAGACATTTCAGCTTTTAATTTTTTATTAAACATAATACTTAAAAAAAATAAAAAAAACATAATTCCACTTTGAAATTATTGTGTATTGATCAGTGAAATCTCAATTTAATACATTTTTAATTTAGGCTGTAACATAACAAAATGTGGAAAAAGTCAAAGGGTGTGCATACTTTCTAAATGCACGTATATCAAATCAAACTTTATTTGTCACATGCGCCCGAATGAAAGTGTAGACTTTACCGTGAAATTATAAAAGCCCTTAACTAACAGTGTAGTTCAAATATTTACCAAGTAGACTAAAATAAAAAGTAATAATAAAAAGTAACACAATAAGAGTAACAATAATGAGGCTATATACAGGGGGCACCGGTACCGAGTCAGTGTGCTGGGTACAGGTTAGTTGAGGTAATTTGTACATGTAGGTGGGGGTGAAGTGACTATGCATAGATAATAAACAGCGAGTAGCAGCAGTGTACAAAAGAAGGGGGGGGGGGGGGGTCAATGTAAATTATCCAGGGGCGATTTTATTAATTGAGTGCGGCAGCAGAGAAAACAGACTGGAGTCTCTGACAATTGTATGAGCTTTCCTCTGACACCGCCTATTGTATAGGTCCTGGATGGCAGGAAGCTTGGCCCCAGTGATGTACTGGGCCGTTCGCACAACCTTCTGTGCACCTTACGGTCAGATGCCGAGCAGTTGCCACACCAGGCGGTGAGGCAACAGGTCAGGATGCTCTTGATGGTGCAGCTGTAGTACCTTTTCAAATCAAATCCAAATCAAATCAAATGTTATTTGTCACATACACATGGTTAGCAGATGTTAATGCGAGTGTGGCGAAATGCTTGTGCTACTGGTTCCGACAATGCAGTAATAACCATTGAGTAATCTAACCTAATAATTTCACGACAACTACCTTATACACACACAAGTGTAAAGGGATGAAGAATATGTACATAAAAATATATGAATGAGTGATGGTACAGAACGGCATAGGCAAGATGCAGTAGATGGTATTGAGTACAGTATATACATATGAGATGAGTAATATAGGGTATGTAAACATATAAAAGTGGCATTGTTTAAAGTGGCTAGTGATACATTTTTTACATCAATTTTTCCATTGTTAAAATGGCTGGAGTTGAGTCAGTATGTTGGCAGCAGCCACTCAATGTTAGTGGTGGCTGTTTAACAGTTTGATGGCCTTGAGATAGAAGCTGTTTTTCAGTCTCTCGGTCCCTGCTTTGATGCACCTGTACTGACCTCGCCTTCTGGATTACAGAGGGCTGAACAGGCAGTGGCTCGGGTGGTTGTTGTCCTTGATGATCTTTATGGCCTTCCTGTGACATCGGGTGGTGCAGGTGTCCTGGAGGGCAGGTAGTTTGCCCCCGGTGATGCGTTGTGCAGACCTCACTACCCTCTGGAGAGCCTTGCGGTTGTGGGCGGAGCAGTTGCCGTACCAGGCGGTGATACAGCCCGACAAGATGCTCTCGATTGTGCATCTGTAAAAGTTTGTGAGTGCTTTTGGTGACAAGCCGAATTTCTTCAGCCTCCTGAGGTTGAAGAGGCGCTGCTGCGCCTTCTTCACCACACTGTCTGTGTGGGTGGACCAATTCAGTTTGTCCGTGAAATGAACGCCGAGGAACTTAAAACTCCACTACTGTCCCGTCGATGTGGATAGGGGGGTGCTCCCTCTGCTGTTTCCTGAAGTCCACGATCATCTCGTTTGTTTTGTTGACGTTGAGTGTGAGGTTATTTTCCTGACACCACACTGGAAGGGCCCTCACCTCCTCCCTGTAGGCCGTCTCGTCATTGTTGGTAATCAAGCCTACCACTGTAGTGTCTTCTGCAAACTTGATGATTGAGTTGGAGGCGTGCGTGGCCACGCAGTCGTGGGTGAACAGGGAGTACAGGAGAGGGCTCAGAACGCACCCTTGTGGGGCCCCAGTGTTGAGGATCAGCGGGGTGGAGATGTTGTTACCTACCCTCACCACCTGGGGGCGGCCCGTCAGGAAGTCCAGTACCCAGTTGCACAGGGCGGGGTTGATACCCAGGGTCTCGAGCTTAATGACGAGTTTGGAGGGTACTATGGTGTTTAATGCTGAGCTGTAGTCGATGAACAGCATTATCACATAGGTATTCCTCTTGTCCAGATGGGTTAGGGCCGTGTGCAGTGTGCTTGAGATTGCGTCGTCTGTGGACCTATTGGGGCGATAAGCAAATTGGAGTGGGTCTAGGGTGTCAGGCAGGGTGGAGGTGATATGGTCCTTGACTAGTCTCTCAAAGCACTTCATGATGACGGAAGTGAGTGCTACGGGGCGGTAGTTGTTTAGCTCAGTTACCTTAGCTTTCTTGGGAACAGGAACAATGGGGGCCCTCTTGAAGCATGTGGGAACAGCAGACGGGGATAAGGATTCATTGAATATGTCTGTAAACACACCAGCCAGCTAGTCTGCGCAGGCTGTGAGGACGCGGCTGGGGATGCCGTCTGGGCCTGCAGCCTTGCGAGGGTAAACACGTTTGCAGTGAAGGAGAGACCGCAGATTTTGGTAGCGGGCCGTGTCATGGATCTGGGGATCCATGCCAAATCTTTTTAGTCTCCTGAGGGGGAAAAGGTTTTGTCGTGCCCTCTTCACGACTGTCTTGGTATGTTTGGACCATTATAGTTTGTTGGTGATGTGGACACCAAGGAACTTGAAACTCTCGACCCACTCCACTACAGCCCCGTCAATGTTAATGGGGGCCTGTTCGGCCCACCTTTTCCTGTAGTCCACGATCAGCTCCTTTGTCTTGCTCACATTGAGGGAGAGGTTGTTGTCCTGGCACAACACTGCCAGTTCTCTGACCTCCTCCCTATAGGCCGTCTCATCGTTGTCGGTGATCAGGCCTACCACTATTGTGTTGTCTGCAAACTTAATGATGGCGTTGGAATCGTGTTTGGCCACGAAGTCGTGGGTGAACAGGGAATACAGGAGGGGACTAAGTACACACCCCTGAGGGGCCCCAGTGTTAAGGATCAGCGTGGCAGATGTGTTGTTGCCTACTCTTATCACTTGGGGGTGGCCTGTCAGGATGTCCAGGATCCAGTTGCAGAGGGAGGTGTTTAGTCCCAGAGTCCTTAGCTTAGTGATGAGCTTCATGGGCACTATGGTGTTGAACGCTGAGCTGTAGTCAATGAATAGCATTCTCACATAGGTGTTCCTTTTGTCCAGGTGAGAAAGGGCAATGTGGAGTGTGATTGAGATTGCGTCATCTGTGGATCTGTTGGGACGGTATGCGAATTGGAGTGGGTCTAAGGTGTCCGGGAGGATGCTGTTGATGTGAGTCATGACCAGCTTTTCAAAGCACTTCATGGCAACCGATGAGTGCTACGGGGTGGTAGTCATTTAGGCAGGTTACCTTTACTTCCTTGGGCACAGGAACTATGGTGGTCTGCTTGAAACATGTAGGTTGAAAATGTCAGTGAAGACATTTGACAGTTGGTCCGCGCATGCTTTGAGTACACATCCTGGTAATCCGTTTAGCCCAGCGGCTTTGTGAATGTTGACCTGTTTAAAGGTTTTGTTCACATCGGCTACCGAGAGCGTTATCACACAGTCATCCAGAACAGCTGGTGCTCTCGTGCATGCTTCAGTGTTACTTGCCTCGAAGCGAGCATAAAAGCGAGTGGAAAATGGCGCCGGAGGAGATGGCCGCCGTTTTACGGTCTCCTTACCAATTGTGCTATTATGTGTTTTTTTTCCGCAATATTTGTAAATTATTTTGTGCATAATGTTTCTGCAACTGTATCTTACAGCAGAAAAGAGCTTCTGGATATCAGGACAGCGATCACTCACCTCGGATTAGACTAAGATATCTTCAACAACAACAACAAGCAGGACTCACACGATATTCTCCAAACACCCCACAGGGCAGACATCCCAATTATTCCAAAGATGCACGTTAGCAAGAAGCCCGATCTGCAGCCCCTTTTCCTGCGTCTTTTCTTCACGCAAAAGGCGTGTATCTGGGCCTGTTCCAGTGAAAACAGGATATCCTTCTCGTCGGACTCGTTAAAGCGGAATCACTGTTCTGATGTCCAGAAGTTTTTTTCAGTCATAAGAGACGGTAAGCAGCAACATTATGTACACAATAGGTTAAAAAGTAAGTTACACAAAACGCCAAAAAATGCCATATGTGTATATTTATATAAGGGAATGTTTTGCCTGTACTTGTCAGCTATTTCTCAGGGATCTCCCCCACCCATGGCTTACAGAGCTGAAATTAATCGGGGCTCCTTTCAAAAAAGTATGTTTTTCTTCTTACCAAAACAAAAACTGTAGGCTATGGAGGAGAAAGGGATGCTCTCTCTCTCAATTCATTTTCAATTTAAGGGCTTTATTGCTATAGGAAACATATGTTTACATTGCCAAAGCAAGAGAAATAGATAAAAATCCTACAATGTGATTTTTCTGGATTTTTTTTCTCATTTGGTCTGTCATAGTTGAAGTGTACCTATGGTGAAAATTACAGGCCTCTCTCATCTTTTTACGTGGGAGAACTTGCACAATTGGTGGCTTACTAAATACTTTTTTGCCCCATTGTATACTGTCAACATGTACATTCTCATTGGTCAGTACAGAAACATCAGGTCAGTTTTATGACCACCGTCATCATTACCAGTGGAGAGGTGAGCACTCTAAACTAGCCTCACCATCATCATCATCATCATCAGTGCTTCTGTCTGCTGTGTAGAGTTGAGAGAACACTTGAGGTGTGTGAATGTGAGAGGCTGAAATAGAGGAAGTCACCAGAGTGTGTCCAAGTGTTCCAGGTGAAGCACCGTTGCTGGACCTGGAGAAGACACACACACACACACACACACACACACACACACACACACACACACACACACACACACACACACACATACACACACACACACACACACACACACACACACACACACACACACACACACACACACACACACACACACACACACACAAAAGTTATTCAGAGTCACAAGGGGTTAATGTCTTACATTATGTCTGAGTGTTGGAGTGCCCGTGGCTTTCTACACACTTAAAATGCAAGAAAATTGTGACGTCTGGTTTACTTTAAAGGATCGGACCCTTTTTGTTCAATTTTCTCCTAAAACGACGTACCCAAATCTAACTTCCTGTAGCTCAGGACCTGAAGCAAGGATATGCATATTCTTGATAACATTTGAAAGGAAACACTTTGAAGTTTGTGGAAATGTGAAATAAATGTAGGAGAATATAACACATTACAAAATATTTAAAAAAAAAAAAAAAAATATATATATATAAAATAAAAAAATATATATATAAAAATGTAAAAATATAATACAAAGAAAGTGTTTTTTTGTTTGTTTCTTCATCATCTTTGAAATGCAAGAGAAAGGTTGCAATGTATTATTGCAGTTTAGCTGCACTTTAGATTTTGGCCACTAGATGGCAGCAGTGTAAGTGCAAAGGTTTAGACTGATCCAATGAACTATTGCATTACTGTTCAAAATGTTGTCTCAAGACTGCCCAAATGTGCCGAACTGGTTTATTGATACATTTTCAAGTATATAACTGTGCACTCTCCTCAAACAATAGCATGGTATTATTTCACTGTAATAGCTACTGTAAATTGGACAGTGCAGTTAGATTAACAAGAATTTAAGCTTTCTGCTCATAGTGAAATAGTATTTTACTGGGTGACACACACACACACACACACACACACACACACACAGCGTAAGGAGAGACAGACGGTCATGTTGTAAAAGGGTTGGAATGTGCATTTATTCAAACTGTCCTTAACAGCATCATCATTAACAGAGGTATCAGATAGTAAACAAACTCAACTGTTGCAAATACACACACTTACACACACACACACACACACACACACACACACACACACACACACACACACACACACACACACACACACACACACACATACACACACGTACACCACTTACACACACACACACACACACATACACACACACACATACACACACGTACACCACTTACACACACACACACACACACACAAAAACACAGCCGAAGCCGTGGCAAGTGAGATGTGTGTGCCGAGCATAGAGGAATTAGAACACAAGCTATTGGGGGGAAAACGTTAAACAACTGCCTGATAGTGGTACTAACATTCAGGTAAATGTTGCATAGGAGACTTCAGTGTTGTGAGTGGGCAGCTGAATGACTACGGATGTGTAGTCCTGTACTGTGATTGGCTTAGACATCATGGAATACAGGAAGAGTTTGTACACATGAAAACAATGAACAGAAACACTGTTTTAGCACCTGAATCAACGGCCAACCCTAACTAAAACACACACACACACACACACGTGTTAGCTCCAATGGACAGAACGGAATTATAGTACTGTACCAGAAATTCTGCAATCACCTAACTGTTCATCTATCATGGTGTTTGTTTTTACAACAACTATTTCAATAGTACTGTAATTGTACTCTATTAAGACATATTTGGTGAAGTTATGCCAGTTTGTGATGTCACCGGGATACAATATATCAAATAAAAACAGTTTGACCAACAGAACGGAGAAGAATTCAGGAGCACTAACTATTAAACATGGAAGATCCTCGGATCATCTGAACACAGCGAAGAGTTTACATCACAACCAAAATAGGCAGGCACTTATTCTCGCAAGAGTTAAGAAACTGATTAAAGAGACAAACACAAAACCAACCACGTGAACATGAATCTTCATTTACAAAAATAAAATAAAAAAAACACACTCTGTGATGATAGAGAAGGTAAAAAAAAGGCACATCATCATCATCATCATCAACAACAACAACATCAACAACAACAAACCAGGCTCGTCTATTAACACAAATGTAGGACTTTGTCCCAATGCTCTTAACGTTGATTGTCTCATTCCTCATCCTCCTGCTTTCCTTACTGTCCTCTCTCATTCCTCCCCTCCTGCCGACACCAGTCTACTCAGCTCACAGAAGACTGGACAGGTCGAAGGTATGTATAGTGATGTTTGTTACTCAACCCATTACTCAGAACAAAACTTGCCTCTCTCTCTCTCTGGTTTTCTCTATACATCTGACCCTGTATCAGCTCCCCCCCCTCCCCCCGCCACCCTCCGCACGCACACACACACACACACACACAGACCTGTGTTCAAATACATGAGTATCTGGTATTTAAAACACTTTTTCTGAATATTTGAGTATTTTCTAATACAACAGCCCAAAACAAGTACTTTTATTTGAGTATTTTAATAGTTATTTGTAAAAAAGGAAATAGTTTACCAAATTGTATTTGAGTTAAATGCATGGGAGTGTATTTGAGTATTTTCAAATACTTTCCAAGTTTATTTCCAAATACAATAAAATATTCAACTACTTGTCTTTTCAAATAAAATATATCTGAATACTTACTTCGAAAGTATGTGTATGTGAAAGTATGTGTATGTGAAAGTATGTGTATGTGAAAGTATGTGTATGTGAAAGTAATTGAGATATTTGAAATCGTATTTGAAACCAGGTCTGATACACACACCCACACACATTCACACGTTCACAAGCACAAACACACACACCCTCTTTGTTTTATACGGTCACCATATAAGCCCCCTCATAAACCCTGTCCCTATCTTATAGCTCGTCGTGTGGGGTCTAGTCTGTCTTATAGCTCGTCGTGTGGGGTCTAGTCTGTCTTATAGCTCGTCGTGTGGGGTCTGGTCTGTCTTATAGCTCGTCGTGTGGGGTCTAGTCTGTCTTATAGCTCGTCGTGTGGGGTCTAGTCTGTCTTATAGCTCGTCGTGTGGGGTCTAGTCTGTCTTATAGCTCGTCGTGTGGGGTCTAGTCTGTCTTATAGCTCGTCGTGTGGGGTCTCGTCTGTCTTATAGCTCGTCGTGTGGGGTCTAGTCTGTCTTATAGCTCGTCGTGTGGGGTCTAGTCTGTCTTATAGCTCGTCGTGTGGGGTCTAGTCTGTCTTATAGCTCGTCGTGTGGGGTCTAGTCTGTCTTATAGCTCGTCGTGTGGGGTCTAGTCTGTCTTATAGCTCGTCGTGTGGGGTCTGGTCTGTCTTATAGCTCGTCGTGTGGGGTCTAGTCTGTCTTATAGCTCGTCGTGTGGGGTCTAGTCTGTCTTATAGCTCGTCGTGTGGGGTCTAGTCTGTCTTATAGCTCGTCGTGTGGGGTCTAGTCTGTCTTATAGCTCGTCGTGTGGGGTCTAGTCTGTCTTATAGCTCGTTGTGTGGGGTCTAGTCTGTCTTATAGCTCGTCGTGTGGGGTCTCGTCGGTCTTATAGCTCGTCGTGTGGGGTCTCGTCTGTCTTATAGCTCGTCGTGTGGGGTCTGTCTGATAGCTCGTCGTGTGGGGTCTGGTCTGTCTTATAGCTGGTCGTGTGGGGTCTGGTCTGTCTTATAGCTCGTCGTGTGGGGTCTAGTCTGTCTTATAGCTCGTCGTGTGGGGTCTAGTCTGTCTTATAGCTCGTCGTGTGGGGTCTCATCTCTCTTATAGCTCGTCGTGTGGGGTCTCATCTCTCTTATAGCTCGTCTTGTGGGGTCTAGTCTGTCTTATAGCTCGTCGCGTGGGGTCTAGTCTGTCTTATAGCTCGTCGTGTGGGGTCTAGTCTGTCTTATAGCTCGTCGTGTGGGGTCTGGTCTGTCTTATAGCTCGTCGTGTGGGGTCTAGTCTGTCTTATAGCTCGTCGTGTGGGGTCTAGTCTGTCTTATAGCTCGTCGTGTGGGGTCTAGTCTGTCTTATAGCTCGTCGTGTGGGGTCTAGTCTGTCTTATAGCTCGTCGTGTGGGGTCTCGTCTGTCTTATAGCTCGTCGTGTGGGGTCTAGTCTGTCTTATAGCTCGTCGTGTGGGGTCTAGTCTGTCTTATAGCTCGTCGTGTGGGGTCTAGTCTGTCTTATAGCTCGTCGTGTGGGGTCTAGTCTGTCTTATAGCTCGTCGTGTGGGGTCTAGTCTGTCTTATAGCTCGTCGTGTGGGGTCTGGTCTGTCTTATAGCTCGTCGTGTGGGGTCTAGTCTGTCTTATAGCTCGTCGTGTGGGGTCTAGTCTGTCTTATAGCTCGTCGTGTGGGGTCTAGTCTGTCTTATAGCTCGTCGTGTGGGGTCTAGTCTGTCTTATAGCTCGTCGTGTGGGGTCTAGTCTGTCTTATAGCTCGTTGTGTGGGGTCTAGTCTGTCTTATAGCTCGTCGTGTGGGGTCTCGTCGGTCTTATAGCTCGTCGTGTGGGGTCTCGTCTGTCTTATAGCTCGTCGTGTGGGGTCTGTCTGATAGCTCGTCGTGTGGGGTCTGGTCTGTCTTATAGCTGGTCGTGTGGGGTCTGGTCTGTCTTATAGCTCGTCGTGTGGGGTCTAGTCTGTCTTATAGCTCGTCGTGTGGGGTCTAGTCTGTCTTATAGCTCGTCGTGTGGGGTCTCATCTCTCTTATAGCTCGTCGTGTGGGGTCTCATCTCTCTTATAGCTCGTCTTGTGGGGTCTAGTCTGTCTTATAGCTCGTCGCGTGGGGTCTAGTCTGTCTTATAGCTCGTCGTGTGGGGTCTAGTCTGTCTTATAGCTCGTCGTGTGGGGTCTGGTCTGTCTTATAGCTCGTCGTGTGGGGTCTAGTCTGTCTTATAGCTCGTCGTGTGGGGTCTAGTCTGTCTTATAGCTCGTCGTGTGGGGTCTGGTCTGTCTTATAGCTCGTCGTGTGGGGTCTCGTCTGTCTTATAGCTCGTCGTGT